>NC_091130.1:136087951-136145451 GCF_040183065.1 Periplaneta americana
GTTTAGGCAACACTAGCACTGAGCCATTCAAATTTAAAATGTCTAAAATGCCGGTTTCCCGAATTCTTTCTTAAAAAGTCTGGAATTTCGTTAATTTTTACAATACCCATGTGACAATCCTATATGATCTTTAAAATTAAAAAAAAAAAAAAAAAAGAAGATATGTCAACTGTATCATTTTCAACAGCTAAAAGATTAATCAATTCATATCAACCATTTCCACGAAATTTCAAATAAAAGATGGAACAGTCTCAATATATAAAATATAATTCCTGAGTATCCATGGAAAAATGCAGTTGCATCCTTTCGATTACTTGCAGGATATGACCATTTGTCGAAACACTTGAACAAAATTGGATTTTTTTCTTCACCACTTTGTCTATTGTGCAATCTTCAGAAAGAAATGGATCAGAATCATATGTCCAGCCCTTTCCTCCAAACCCACTGTGTGTGAGAAATATAGGAGAGCAAAGCGAGTTGATGGCTTTATTGCCAAGAACTCAGCATTAGTTAATGATGACGACAATGACAACAACAACAACACATTTTAAAAACGAACTATTTCATGGAACTGTTTACAACAGTATAAAAAACAGTTTAAAACAAAAAAAAAAAAGAAGTTTTTAATTTTTTTTTTAAATAACACTTTTTTTTCAACCCTGCTGGGGCACCTTACAGACAAAAGGAGATGGATCCATGCTGTAAAGTTACTTTAACAAAAATAGATGCCAAACAAGAATTGGATGGCCTAAAGGCGCGTCTCCACTTTTAAACATTTAACAACAACATGTTAAATGTTAAATTGTTTACCGTTAACATCCCAACATGTTGATTGAACATGTTAATGCTTATTTCATTTAACACTTTGTCCACACTGTTAAACATGTTAAACTTGACTTTCTTTGCGTAGTCCACCATAAACAGTCTATGAGGTTTTAATATAGATAGTGTTTTATTTCCAAACCTTGGACAATGGACTCAGATGATCTGGCTTTTGTAATTGCCTCTATTGCTTGTTACAAGGCTTTGAAAAGGAAGAAAATGAGAATGTGGATGCAGCCAATATCCTAGTAAAAGACACTATGCACGATACATTCTAAACGAGCTTAAAGTTGAATACAGTATCGATTTGGATTCAAAAACTTGCTGAGAATGTCAGAACACGATTTTAATATAGTGCTGCAAAAATACTTCCTGTTACATCAAAGAAATACACAATTTAAGAGCAGCCATTTCATCTCAATTAAAAAAATTACAGCACGATTATCATAGGACCTACGACTTGATAGATGTTAAAGGAATGGGTAATATCGTATAATTATTCTTTCCGAAGTTCTACGAATGTTAACATACATCACCAAATACGACCATTACTGACGTCAACATAGCATTAACGTTTAGCATACGACGAGAGTGCGAAAACTCTCTATTGTATTCTCGAGAACAATTAAATAATAATTCCAGTTCTCTAAAACAGTCGGCCTTCTTAGTTTTGCCTGTGTATTCTTTTGCAGACACATCCCACAAACAAAGCCTTTCCATCAGTGCATTAATTTTATTCCAATGTATTTTCTTTCGTCCACTCCATTACTTCGAACAACTTACAGCCAACACCAAGGACCAATGATAGTATAAAAATGATCAAGATACGCGCCACAAAATCGGAACTTAGTTGTTGCTATGGAAACTGTACGAACTTTGCCGAACTGTACCGACGCTGCATGAGCAAATGAATTGACTTGACATGTTTTCCATTTCTGCTGGAAAACACGCCAACATGTTAAAAGTGTTAAATTCAACGTACTTAGTTAACATGTTAAGTCAATTGAGGGGCTTAGAACAAAAAGCAGGTAAGTGACATTATTAAAAAAAATGAGGTAAGTGACATTATTAAAAAAAAATGAGGTAAGTGCGTGTTGTGATAGCCCAAAATGATGTTTTTTTTTTTTTAGTAGGTTATTTTACGACGCTTTATCAACATCTAGGTTATTTAGCGTCTGAATGAGATGAAGGTGATAATGCCGGTGAAATGAGTCCGGGGTCCAGCACCAAAAGTTACCCAGCATTTGCTCATATCGGGTTGAGGGAAAACCCCGGAAAAAACCTCAACCAGGTAACTTGCCCCGACCAGGAATCGAACCGGGGCCACCTGGTTTCGCGGCTAGACGTGCTAACCGTTACTCCACAGGTGTGGACTAAAAAATTATGTTTCTTTGGGATAAAATCAGGTAAGTGATCACACTGTGCAGTGATGCTATATGGGCATCATTTCACCAAACTAGTGTATAATATTCCATTGCATGTAGAACTTTAACTGCAATTTCCTCAAAACTAGGTTTCTGTCACTTACCTGCTTTTTGTTCCAAGCCCCTCTATTGAGACTTGAAATGTCCATATACATGTTATATTCAACATGTTATATTTAACATATTGTTGTTAAATGTTTAATAGTGGAGACACGCCTTAACATTAGATGGCTGCATAGTTTTGAACAAAATTTGAAAGTATTGAGAGTACTAGAATGGAAAAGAAAAGCAGAATATAGGAACGAATAGAGGTGCACTGTAGGGGCAGTCAAGCCTGCAACAGGCTGTAGCACCAATAATGATGCCAATTCTATCCACTGAAACTAAAAATAGTGTTCACATTGGACAAGTTTCTGCCATATTCATGTTACACCTTGAACAAGTTTTACTGTATTTGCTACTCCAAAATAAATCATACCACTTACATTTTGTGAAGTATTCAGCCTTCTTTATTATGTTTTCAGCTCTAAATTCTTCTTCTTCTCCATTCAAAGACTTCAATTTCGGATTCGGGTTAATGTCCTGTGCATACTTCTCAAACGTTTTGATGAGTTTCAGCAACGATGATTTCCGGATCTGGCCCACCTCCATGAGTTTAGCACGGTCCACCTTCAGCTTACAGTGCCTGAAAAATCCATTAGATCAAGTGAAAGTTTCCATGCAAGCATATTTTTAACATTTCTTGTACAAAATAAACTCTCAGCATTGTTGAAGTTATTATGCCGAGTGAACAATTTCACAAACCTTAGGCAAATGTCTCAACAAATTGTGACTGAATGAAAAGTCCTATTTGTAGCACACTTCAACAAACTGAATGCTGAATGAGGTAGAGCTGAGACGAGATGTTATGGCACTAACCTGTGCGAAGTTCTAAATTGCCGGCGAGCAGGGTAGAGGAGTGGGGGTTGTTTGGGTTACGGTTCTCAAGCTCAGAGCGGCAGGCATATGCGTTTCATCTCTTTATGAAAACATTCGTCTTGCTTTAGTATCACCACTTTCCTACTCAAGAGTCTGAAAGTACCTAATGGAATTACGCCCACTATTCCATCTTTATATTCTTATTCTCCGTCCGAATCAGACGACTGATCTGTGCTGGAATCAGATGTCCCTAAGTTTATGGAAATGTTCTCCAAAATCCTGTCCATCACGTGCTCAATTTCAATGTAATTGTTCTCTACTTTCTTCACATAATCATACACTGATATCCATTCTTGGAAGAAGTGATTGCAGAGTCGGCCTCTGCTTATGCGTAGCGTAGAAATTATAGAGGAGTCTTCTTATGACTTCCTCATCAAAACTGTCTACAGCTGCAACAATCTTCTTCTTCCACTGTGATTTTTCCGGACTAGAGAAAGAATATGCTGTTCCTGCCTCAATATTTTCCCCTTCTTTCCTGATTCTTGCCAAGGTTCGCTTTGAAATACCAGTGGCAGCCAGTACTCTTGCACACACGCTTTTCAATGGAACTGGTATTCCGTTTACAGCCTCTTCTGACATGAATTTCCATACATTGTATGCTATTTCATGTCCTTGACTATGAACTACTCTATGATTTCACACCTTAGACAATGCCATAATGAGGGCGGTCAGAAGGGCAATGTTTTCAGTATTAGCAATAGCAGTAGTAGTAGAACGATCTGAACACTCGGAATGCTAGTAACCAACTAACCCAACACCCCTCCAGTTGAGTGTGAGGGCGAGTCCAAGCAAACGAACTAAAATGCGTCCCTCGCACTGGTGCCATAACTTCTCGTCTGGGATCTAAGCATTTTTAATTGTAAAAAACTGCCCTTTCTAAAGTTTATCATATGTGTTCTAGACTCATAACTTAGCGCTCAGCTGAATCATGCACTGCCACTTCCACTCTACTTCAGCTAGTGTGGAAAGATAAAATATATAGACTATCTATCATAAATAGGATAATATGTTTCATAGGATAACATACTTGCATGCGGCAATGACAGCAGCAACACTGTACATGGGATGGCTGAGATCCACCGATAGAGAACGGGCATCCTCACTCACATACCTGAAACCACAATTTGGTACAATAAAATTTATCGAACTACTAAGGGTAATATCTGCTGAGCTTAGTCTGGTTTCTTCTAGGAGCATGGAGGGCACTTAAAATCGTGAACTAAAGCTACGGTTCGTTTACGCCGATCATCGCCTGACGCATATTGCCAGCGATTGTTGCCGGAGTTGCTAGCAGTTGAAATGAATGCGCACGGTTTCTTTACAGCGAAGATCGCCAGCACAGTTTGTTGGACGCGATGCAGATTGCTGGAAGTTGCTTCTGAAGCAAATTCAGGATGCACATCGCCGCATTCGTGTTCAATAATCAATATTTAGAGAAGGTCATGTTGTAATATCGAATATCTAATCTGTACGATATGGCTGCAAAACAAATCAAGACGTTTTGTAATTTTTCGCGGTCTGAAGACGAAATTATTATTATTGGATATGTGTCACAACATAATGCCCTTTTTGATATGAGCTTGAAAGAATATAAGGACACACAGGCGAAGGAATTTATGTGGAAAGAACTTCGTAAAATTTTAAAGAAAACTAATGTCTTAAATGTGAATTAATAAACAAAACAATAAAACCTTACATTACAGATTACACTTTTATCACACCCAGAAAGTTGTGTTCAATGCTGGGTAAGGGCAAAATTCTCTTTTCTGTAAGTTTTCCACCAGCTCCCTTCCACTAGATTTCGGCTGCCATAACCTCAAATTTTACAGAAATAATCGATGGTGTTTAGGTAAAAGTGCTTGACCCAAAGTTGACTTTCTGCTGTAATTAGTTAAAATTTAATTACAATATGTGAAGATGGATTATAAGGGATTTTTTGGAACGACTTCAGAATACCGCGTAAGTACATATGTCGTTATCACATTATTGAATTATTTATTTTTAGTGAAAGGGACTTCTCTTTTTTACAATAGGCCTAATAATAATAGTAATAATAATAATAATAATAATAATAATAATAATAATAATAATAATAATAATAATAAGTTCATAACCTGAGTTACTGCCAATCTTTCAGCTGGAGTTACTGGGGTCTGAACAAAATTTGTAGGTAATTTCACATTGTCATATTCAATTAAACTCAAAACATAATCAAACTGGTCAGGTGAGAGTGTGAAATATTCCTTAAATTTTGTAGCAGTTTTATAAAGATGTCTCATTACCAATGTGTTAAAACAGCCTTCTGTAAACCTATTCCTGAATATATTTTCATTAGTCTGTAGCTTTTTCCTTTTATAATACGCATGCTCGATAGTGATATCGTCATCTCCCTCTTCTAGAATAAATAGCAACTTAATTATCTTGGATTTATTCATATTATTTTTTGGTTACGTCTGTGGCCTACATTAATTTACTTGGCCATATGTAGTAGATGAAGGAATAAACAAATGAGACTCTACAGCGATGTGCGTCAATAAAGAAACCACTTCTCAGCGATCATCGCCAGCGTTTATAATCGCTGGTAACATTGATGCCACCAGACTTGCTCAGCAGAAAAGTGATTACTCACTCTGAAGAATGAAGACATTACTATCAAAACTCAAAACATATTCATACAGATAAAATTTTCAAGTTATAACACTTAATAATTTTTACTTACTTGTCCACAATTTTCTGCGCCAATAAGCTCGCTTCACTGACCCCAAACTGCACGCACAAATCTCTGATGGTCACGTGCTTCTCAATACCTAGTAGTTTCTCAATAGTGTGGTGAAATGATGTGTAATTCTTCTTTGTTGTGCCTGACAACTTGATGGCTTCGACCTGTTACAAAACAAAGGAAATCTGTTAAAAATCAGAACAGATACACAAATATGACTGTTACTTACTTACTTACTGGCTTTCAAGGAACTCGGAGGATCACTGCCGCCCTCACATAAGCCCGCCACTGGTCCCTATCCTGAGCAAGATTAATCCAGTCTCTATCATCATATCCCACCTCCCTCAAATCCATTTTAATATTATCTTCCCATCTACGTCTCGGCCTCCCTAAAGGTCTTTTTCCCTCCGGCCTCCCAACTAACACTCTATATGCATTTCTGGATTCGCCCATACGTGCTACATCCCCTGCCCATCTCAAACGTCTGGATTTAATGTTCCTAATTATGTCAAGTGAAGAATACAATGCGTGCAGTTCTGTGTTGTGTAACTTCCTCCATTCTCCTGTAACTTCATCCCTCTTAGCCCTAAATATTTTCCTAAGAACCTTATTCTCAAACACCCTTAACCTATGTTCCTCTCTCAAAGTGAGAGTCCAAGTTTCACAACCATAAAGAACAACCGGTAATATAACTGTTTTATAAATTCTAACTTTCAGATTTTTTGACAGCAGACTGGATGATAAAAGTGTCTCAACCGAATAATAACAGGCATTTCCCATATTTATTCTGTGTTTAATTTCTTCCCGAGTATCATTTATATTTGTTACTGTTGCTCCCAGATATTTGAATTTCTCCACTTCTTCAAAAGATAAATTTCCAATTTTTATATTTCCATTTCGTACAATATTCTCGTCACGAGACATAATCATATACTTTGTCTTTTCGGGATTTACTTCCAAACCTATCGCTTTACTTGCTTCAAGTAAAATTTCCGTGTTTTCCCTAATAGTTTGTGGATTGTCTCCTAACATATTCACGTCATCCGCATAGACAAGCAGCTGATGTAACCCATTCAATTCCAAACCCCCTCTGTTATCTTGAACTTTCCTAATGGCATACTCTAGAGCAAAGTTAAAAAGTAAAGGTGATAGTGCATCTCCTTGCTTCAGCCCACAGTGAATTGGAAACGCATCTGACAGAAACTGACCTATACGAACTCTGCTGTACGTTTCACTGAGACACATTTTAATTAATCGAACTAGTTTCTTGGGAATACCAAATTCCATAAGAATATCATATAAAACTTCTCTCTTAACCGAGTCATATGCCTTTTTGAAATCTATGAATAACTGATGCACTGTACCCTTATACTCCCATTTTTTCTCCATTACAAATATGACTGTTAGCAGTGAGATTTGTGAAGATTGACAAATATTTGTTCTGCTAATCTGAAAAATTAACAAAGGCAGTCTTATTTTTTGTGGTTTATATGAGCATTCTTGTGTCTTCTTCCTTGCGAAATGTATGGAAAGTGTCCTCATTTTGATGACCCAGAATAGGAACATGAGACAAGAACATAATTGTCACTATTTTAATGACATCCACTTACTACACCTTTCTAATACTCCTACTTGTCTGTGGTGTAATAATCATGATGAAGCTCTGGAACACATTCGTCTATACTGTCCATCCATAAACCACAAAAGGAGTAAATTAAAATCATCAGTACCAGTTGCAGAAGACACAGCTCTGCAGTAGGCTATATATTGACTACACTCCAACTCTGGCTACTAGCAACAGGCATCTATAATGAACACCGATCAAAATACCCCTAATTTCTCATGAAAAATAACAACTGAATAGACTAAAGTGGACTATAGTGGACTTTATGTTGTCAGCAAACAGCTGGATACATTAAGAAGATTGATTTTTTCGTACATTTGCAAAAACCACTCACAAAACTGAAGTCACTATCTGGATTTCTCAGTCATTGCCTGGAGCAATCTCGTTTTATTAAACATTAGGTACACACCTTTTCAAATGGAAGTCCAAGAACTGAAGCAGCTAAATCGAGACATATCACTATTTGACACGTTTGACTGATGTTCATATGAGATGTACTCATTTTCAGTTGCAGCAGTCTGTGTAACTCACTACCTTTCCTAAATCAAACAAATACATTTCATTAGAATATTAAACAGACAACAAAAAGTAAAAGCATTTACGTACCTAGTAAAAATATACAGGCGTATCTACAAAATATATACACACTTTTATATGTAGCCTATGTTTACAGATATTAAAAATGCTCTTTATCGTAATATTGTTTTCTTTTTTCGTCTGAATATAAAACATAGATCATAACAACAAAGTGCAAACTGGTTACAATATATAGGCTCAATAAGGTTAGTTTTACAACTTGTGTTGTAGTTTCAGCCTAAAGTCAAATCTTCACCTACCTTACAACAATTTCAGTTTGTAGACCTAATTTCTTTCCAAGCACTGAAAATAATCTGATTTCTGACGCCATTATTGCATTAATCAATAAATCATTTAGATGTTACAATTCTCACAAAGCCGAAACGTCATTTTAACCGCCAAAATCACAGCACGCCAGGGTCACCAACATGACTCTTAAAAACCCACTAAAATTGTTATATTATCAATATAATATGAGATTATTTTCACGCTGTATGTGATAAAATATTCGATAAATCTTTATATCAACAATATAACTGTTATCACTTTTACCCGCTAAACTAACACAGAAAAAAACTGATTCATTGGAAAAACCGTTCCATTGGCTGCCCTGCACAACAGGTATCGCTGGACATTTGTGAAACTTCCCTTACTACGCGTCGGAAATTTCCCTCCTTCAAAACATGGTAAATGCTTTAATATTGTTTTATTAACAAACAGAAAGAATATTTTCGGAATTAAAAAATCTCTCAATTCCTGTGCAATTGAAATATGCATAATGTAGTTTAGATGTATAACATCGATGATAGGAGCGCTTCTTTTTTAGAAGCCATAATTATCTTTTTTTTTTTTTTTTTTTTCATGAAACTTCTATATTGGATCTACGTGGAAATAAATACTGCAACATCTTGACATAAAAGGTTCATTCTAACATCAATTGTACCAGTACCATGAAAACAGAAGTGTAAGATGAACTTCGTGCCTCGTGATTTTCCACGCAGTTCATTTCGTTCCATTCTATATTTAAAAATGCCTTGCCCGTGGAAATCCCTCTCTTACGTGGTACCGGTAGCTATTAGGTTACGTTCAGTTTTGGTGTTTCACTTTAAAAATTCTCTGTTTCTTCAAATGAAACGTCAAAACTTGGAGTTATACAAATGCCCACATAGACACTTCCTCTCAGGGCTCAGCCCCAATTTCCCTTGCCAAGGACTCGCACTCGTGTATATTTTAAGCTTATTCTCCCTAGTTTCACCTTCCTTGATTCCTTTAGCTCACTCCATTACCTACCTACTGGATAGGGTGTACTCATCCTGTCTCAAATCCATCATTACCTAACCTAAACATCACATACCAAGAATTAAGATGTTTCACGCAAACCACGAATTTCATACATCCCATCACTATTTTTTTTTTTTTCATCTTGGAAGTCTCCTCTTCTGCAATAATGCATTATTTAGGTCCAGCACATACTCGTTTACTGCTGTTCTCTTTCAGGGTATGGCCACACTGAATGCAGTGGGCTTGAAGGTAGGCAGCACTCTTGAATCTTAAAAAAAATAACATCACATTACAGTGACCGCAATAAGTTAAGAGTAGACCGTGGAATTGCCACGAGAATCGCAAGGTTTACTGCACACGCGGTATAAACTATATGAGAAGAGGGCATGCAAAGGATGGAGTATGCCTCTGATGTAAGCACTGAGCAGTATACTGCGATTACAATAGAACCTATATCCTGCATTCAAGAAATATAATGAACGATCTTTGAAGTAGGAAATGTCTAAACATGTAAATACACAATTATTTTACAGTGAGATATATTAACTCTTAAAATTTAATGTAAGATACTCACATCATCCTTGAATATGTTCATTGCAGTGAAGAGTTACGTTCATTTTGAGTGACTGCAAAGTAACCTCCTCCAATGGTCACTTAAACAGTTTTTATTTTGGGAAAATGTACGTTCAACATCATACGATGTAATAGGTACATATTTGAAGAACGGAAATCACTACTTTTTAGTACACCAACTTCAGATGTCTTGCCGTGACCTGATGGCACATCATTATTATAATACGAAGTTGTGAATAGGCAGAATTTTTAGCAACAATGTTTCTCAACTTACATTTCACTTTTTCTGAAATAAGTGAATAATTATTTTGGATAACGGTTTGTGATACTTTATCCACTATATTAAGAGCTTATGAGAGTTGTAGTTTAGACGATTCTAACAGGATGATGCTTTTGGACACGATTTTAAAATTAGAATCAATGAACAAAATATCTCCCAATAGCTGTTCAGAAGGCAATGATTTTATAGCTGCAACAGCGGAACTGTCTGTGCTATCCAATGCTTCAATTACCTCCATTATTTTGCTGTAATGTTCTGCATAATAATTAACAGCATCCAACCACGTTCCCCAATGGGTCCAGACTGGCTGCGGGGGTAAGGGTATTCCAGGGACAATTATTTGGAACAGCAACACTCTCATTGTAGTATGTTTGATTGAATTCTTGTCTGCACTGAACAGTCGTTAAGCTTTGACTATTCCAACCACAGTAATGCAAAAACAAGTGCTTACATGGGTATACATTAGCTGTAGCTGTTCTATCTATTTGGACCAGTCACAACTCTTAACATGAACTGCTTATACTACGAGACCGGACGGTCGCTCACCTCTTCTATACTACCATACATCGGCAACCTGATTGCATGCTGTGTGTGGCAATTCAACGAAGTCTAGTTATGAGTTATATCAGGGTCATGTCCACTTCTCGAAGTACTGTTGGTTTAATCAATTGAACTTCACATGGAGATCTTGTTTCAAAAGCGAATATAAAAAAAAAAAACAACTGTAAGTGCGATGATAATAAGGAATGCTCTGTGGAACCCAAAATCTAAGTGCAAACGCAATATATTAAATATCTAGCAATTATGGGAAGAAGAAGTGCCAGTAAAGTTGTGAATTGCAGGGAGGAGAAGGTGCACTAGTTACAGCCTTAACGAAGACAACAATCAACACCAGGGAAGTTGCTGTTCTCACTGACTCATGTCTCACTGAGGCAGTCGTACACATTCTGAACATATCAACTGGTAGTGCGCATACTCTTTTAACGCACCATTTGCACATGCCTACAGTGAGTGCACAATGGATACCGCAATTGCTTACTCCTGGACAGAAGAAGAGTCGTGTCGAAATGTGTTGCTACTGGAAACATCCTCCTTACAGCTCCAATCTTGCTCCCTGTGACTTCTTCCTTTACCCCACTGCTAAAAAGGACCTTAAGGGACGTTGTTCTGACAATGAAATAATGAAATCCAGGTAGTGAAAGATTTAGAGGCGATTTTGAAGTGTTTGTCAAAGGACAGCTTCGAGAATGTCTTCCGAGAGTGGCAACAGAGGTGAGACAAGTGCATTGTATTGGGCGACATTGAAGGGGACAAAAGTGTGAAATTGTAATCTTTGTAAATAAATACTTCACAACACTAGTGCCAGCCTTTATTGAACAACCTTAGTATTTTATTATTTCATGTAATTGCTTATTGTAAAACCATTGTTAATATAAGATTCCTATCCCTCTATACAATTATTTTTATTATTTCATGTAATTGCTTATTGTAAAACCACTGTTAATGTAAGGTTCCTATCCCGTATATATTGTAAAACCATTGTTAATGTAACATTCCTATCCCTGTATTTTATTTCGTGTAACTGTTTATTGTAAAACCATTGTTCATGTAAGGATCCTATTAATGGTTATGTTATTTAAATGTTTCTATTTCAATATTAATGTCCATACATTGTACTGTGTATTGGAAAATAAATTACTATTACTATTACAATCAGTCTTGATAATTCTATCCTCAAAAATGTCTGAAATAAGCCCTAGTGATTCGTAAGCATTGTGTACAGTAGCAGAATCTATTGACAGAATTATTGCTGGTATTCCACGTCTGTTAACTGTTCGAAAAAGCCTCTAATAGTTCTGTTCGATATCTTGCAGCATGGTTCTTTATGGTTTTGCTTTGCAGTGCTTTCATAAAGTGGTTGCTTAGCTTGCTTTGTTCTCGTGTGTTGTGGATCCTGTTTCCAAGTTTTTTGTTAGTTTATGCTGTTTATGCATCATCATAATGGCGAATAAATGGAAGAAAATAACTATCAGATGGAAAGTTAAAATAATTAGGGATATCGAGGTTAATCCTCAAATAGCACTAACACATATGGCAAAAAGGCATGGTTTACTAATTACTTCATTATGGGGAATAATGAAGAAAGAAGACATTTTCAATGCTGAGTTTAAATGTGGTTCTGGTTCAACCAAACGGAAAAAACTTAATACACCGGGGACAGAACAACTAGAGGCTTCAGTAACTTCACTACAGAAGAACCCACACACAGCAGAATTGTTCGTTGCACTATAAACTGAAAACGTTGACCATTTACATTCACTGATCCAGCTGTGCTCTCACAATACAATAACTTCCGTTCAGAAAATGTTTTGCAGCTGAATGGTACCGTACCTGCTAGTGCGGGAGGAGGGGGTGGTCGGACCGCTTAAAAGTAACAGTCTCCAAGCTTCTAGATGTTCTGTCCCCAGTATACCTCACCATTTGAAGAGTTAGAAAATATTATAATGAAATGTATTGTAAATAATAATTGTAGGCCTAATTAAATAATTCTAATGTTTAGTATTTATGTTATTACTAGTTATTTTAGCCTTTCTTTCCGATTTTATGTTAACTCCCTTTTAAGGAAAACCCCTATTTAAGGGGGGGGGGAAACAAAAAAAAAACAAAAAAAAAAAGTGGGTCTCCCAAGTTAGCTCTATGGTAGTGCATCTGTCTCCAGACTAGCCGGTACAAGTTCGAGTCCTGATGGAGTCAGAGATTTTCATGTAAAATTTCTACCTCAGGACTAGGAGAGGTGGTAGTGCACAACTTCTAATCAATATGCCTGGGTTAAATCCCAAACCTCTCCACAGTGTATATAAAGAGAAGACATATGTCACTGTTGATAGTGATTCATCCATCGGATGGGGATGTTAAGCCTGGCGGCCCCCTTGGTGCTATTCGACAGGAGTAGGCTGCATGACGGCATCGGGTTTCCTCTTCTTCCTTCCTCAGGATCTTAATCCTCACTCATTCCCTACACTACACGTACACGAACACTTACACATACACTCACCCTAGTACACGACATAACTCTTCACAGATACACATCATGAACAGTGTGGCCCACCAAAGTGGTGTACAAATTGAAAATGGGTTACAGTCCTGCCATCTATCCATAATATGTAGAACTGAATCACGCAAGTGAAGTTGCGCGCGCGCGAAAAAAAGTAATCCTTCAGAGATTCATTGTAAAGGGGTTCTACTGTATCTAGTATCTACTTATATGACGTATGGGATAAATGAAACATAGTTTCCACAAGTTTCTGAAATTCTTCTACTTTAACAAGCATGAAATCAATTTCTGGGGTGGGGACACCTGTAAGACAGAATTTATTACCAGTGATAGACTGATGGGTTTGCAGTGAAAGACCTGCCCTTGGACAGAAAACTATGAATGAATAATAGGATTCCAGAAGAGAATGATGACTAGAAGGTGACTTCCATATCATTCCTACTTTTAGATACCAGTGTCACATGTAATAGTTATTTACGATATGGGTATCGTAACGTTTCATATTACAGCATGAGTTTGATAACCAGTTAAGTATTGTAATATGAAGTTACAATAAGTATATCACACAACGTTTTATCCACTTTAATAAAAAGTTAATTTTTTAATAGAAGTAATTGTACTATTTTTATTACTTTTGAACATGTCTCTTGTCGAGAGGCGATTGTATTATTAGTCTCTTCCTATGAGAGGCGATTCGTTTATGTTTGTTTCATTAGTTTTGAACAAGTTAGGTTTTTGTTTATAACAGAAGAATAACAGTACTAAGAGAAATAATAAACATTGTTAAAGAGTTCAAACGAGGATTCAGATATAGAAAATGTTGCAAATTCTACAATTGAATGTTTAGTCCCATCGAAATCCCGTGTAAGATAAGAAGGTCAACATAAGATGTAAATGCAGTTGTACCAGTCTTCTGTAACATTGTCAACTGCAGAAATTAGTATAACAAATTGTGAACATATTCTTGTTAATGTTTATAATAAATAAAATGAATTCTATTTTATTTAATGTTTTGGTTCACATTACGCAACAAGTAAGGTAATAACAGTATCATTACCTACCTAGTTGCATTATAAAAGTATCATTACCTAACTAGTTGCGTAATGAATGTGTTTACAACATTTTTATTAGTGATGTAAAGTCCACATTACATAAGACTTGCTGAACATTTTGTTTACGAAATTTAGTGAGACATAGGACTGCTAGCTTTACCTTCCTCCTGGAGAACAATGTACTTCAACATTTCTCAATACAAAATTCCATTTTGCTCAGCTAGGCTTGAATCTGTTGTGCTTAGATGCAGAGACAAACAAGATAACCATTGGACAACAGAGGATAATGCTTAAATTAAACTACCATATTTACGCGATTATAATATGCATATTTTTTTATAAAATGCCGTCTTGAAAATTGGGATGTGTATAATATTAGCACATAAAAACTCAGAGTTGAGAAAATTTAAATCGATGCCCAATTTGTGCTATGAGGTATGGTGAGAAACAGCTCACAGAAACAGCCATTGCAGGTTCGTGTTTTCTCGTCTTTTGTCACTCTTCATTCTTAATTTCATATTCATTTTTGACAACAATCATTATTAACCCGAATATTATTTTTTAACTACAGTAATGACTTAATGGTACTTCTGCTTTGCTTTTAATCTTAGATTTTATGTATACAACTTTTAAATAAATCAAAAGAATTCACCACCAATAAAATTACTGATGAAAGAATGGCACGACATTACTCAATAAATTAGTATTAAATTGCAACAAATCTAACATAATCCAATTTAAATTCTGCCTAAATTAAACCTCGCACATTTCAAGTGCAATAATTAACAACAGGTTCCTAATAGAAACTACAATAACTAAATTTCTTGGCTTACAAATAGGTAATATATTAAAATGGAAAAATCATATTAAATAAATTACCTCCAAACTAAGTTCAGCATGCTTTGCTAATAACCCATACTTCGCATACTTCCACTCGGTAATGAGTTTTGGAATAATATTCTGGGAAAATTCTACAGATAATAACAGTATATTCTTACTACAAAAAGAGTAATTAGAATAATAGTAGGTGCCAAATCTAGGGAATCATGTAGGGTCATTTTAAAAAAACTACAAATAATGCCCATGGCTTGTCAGTATATTTTTTCATTAATAAACTTCCTCATATGTAATTGTGAAAACTTTGTAACTAATTCAACAGTTCATAGCATAAATACGCGTCAAAAAAATGACTTTCATACTCCATCGGCAAATCTATCGTGCTATCAAAAAGGAGTGCGTTATATCGCAGTAAAAATTTGTAATAGCCTCCCTATGGACATGAAAAATGAAACTCAAAACATAAGATTATTTAGAGCCAAATTAAAGAAAAGAAGTACCTAATTTCTCACGTCTTCTATTCTGTAGCTGAATTTATGACATTCAACAACCCTGCATAAATATTTGTCTTGTATTAAGTTTCGATACTAACCCCTTGTGTTGTACTAGTATATTGTAAAACTCTTCTATATATATTTTTTTCAACTAGTCTGTGAATATAATTAAGACCGTGTAGTACTATTAAGATTTTTTGACATGTTTCATATTCTAGCTGTGAGCGATGTATGAATACCATGGAATGTAAATAAAGACAATACAATGTCACTCAATATTTTGACATCAACCCATACCTGTTGACTGGAAGTTCCAGTTCTGATATCGCAATTGAGAATGAATGTGATGTATAACCAGAGGTAAGAGTGCCTTTATACCCTATCTTGATCATATAATTTTAATCTTGAATGGTTTTTAGCACAGGTGTGTATAGATTCTAGGATAAAAAATTGGGATGCATATTACATTTGATGGCATATTATATTCGAGTAAATACGGTATGTGTTGATCAATTTCATTAAGTCAAGATACTATTAATATAATATTTATTTTAAATTAAAATAGTAACAAAAATAGAAATCTTACATATGCACTGCGTGTTCTATGACATTATTTGTTCGGACAATTGTTTCTGTTGTGACCTGTAAGAAAAATGAAGAAAGAAAATTAATTAATTTTCGTGTAATTTTAAATGGTCAGTGGTATGCATACCCTTTGGGGATTTTATGTCAAAACATGAAAATTTGAATCCATTTGTTTCAGATCTCAAGTTGCTTTTCTAGGATCCCTCTATACTCAGTGAAAATAATGCGATATTGTTCATTAACATCCTGTATAAAAGAAATACATATAATGGATTCATTTTCTGAGGTCAGTACCATTTAATCTACTTTTATTTGGAGGAGGGCAGGACATAAGTTTTTATGCTCGACCCTGCCGAAATGTAGTAATTATACACCTGGTAGCAGTCCTTTAATGCATGTCATTAAAGTACACCTACTCATTAAAGTACAGGTGCTTTCAGCCAATGACAACTCAACTTACAGGTGTTCAGTCAATGACAAGTCAGCTTTGTACCGTCATAAAACCGCAAGTATCGATTATTCCAATACTGTCGCAGAAGGTTATGTTCTGTTACTATAATAATTAGCGTTAATTGTAAATAATATTCAAATAAATTCAATTTGTCATCTCGTTTTTCAATGTCGAATTCAATAATCAAGGTTATACCAAGTTTAACGGGATTACATCAAGGTCAATGACATTATTGTTCCTCTGAAAAAATCAATACTTTCGCGTCTGCGCACATCTCACAATTCACGACCTAGAACAAGGTCACTTCCGATCTTGTCAGATACAAATAAAATGTATACATCTGAATAATTTCAAGTTAGAATTATGGTCGAGCATAAAAAGTCGTATGAAACTCGCCTATAATGGTAATTAAGAAGCTCGCTTGTGCTAGTTTCATAAACATCCATACTCGCTTCTTAATTACTATCATTATAGGTTCGTTGCATAATGTACTATTATGCAATAGTTTGAAGATATACCATATTTCCTCACATAATTTCCTTCCTTTTTTCTCGAAATTTGGAGGTGAAAAATTGAGGGAGGAATTAAGTGAGAATTACAAAATATCGACAATAATCTGTTCTTAAATAACATCAAACAATCTTGCATTACTCCATGTTTAATACTAAATAGCTACAAATAAACATATAATTTCAGTAATTATGGACAATTTTGTGGCTTTTCTTTATACTGCTGTATATCTGTTCTAATGCCTTTAGCCTGACCTTGACTAATCTCAGATCATGACGTTAAACTTTGCATGGAAAATATTTGTATCAAAATTAATTTGTCAATTACATCAGAAAATACCATGTATTTTACATTGCACTATTGTCAACCCACAAACAAATCCAGATCACTTTCCTTGTCATCAGAGGACAGACATTTTATATTACAGAAGGGATGAATAAAAGACTTTGGGTTTACCATGATCATTTTTTTATACAGTGAAACTTCCCAACAGCGGACACCGCCGGGGAAAAATTGAATGTCCGTTATTGAGAAGTGTCCGCTATTTAGAAAATCGTTAGTATGTATACAGTACATTACAATTTCTCATACATATTCAACACTATATTTTACAGTACAGTACAGTAGACAGTGAGATTGTTTACAGTATTCATCCAGAGAGAAATCGTACCAGTAAATGAAATAAACATCACTAATCTGAGTTTTTCCCACATTAAACTTTGTGGCCAGCTCACAACACTTAATTTCTCCTTCTCACTATGCTTTACAATATCCACTTTCTTTCTTAGTGACGAACGTTTACGTTTTTGTGACATTTTTAATGTAACTGTACTTCCGAACACTCAACTTGACAAACTAAGAAAATACGGACTGCTCACGTACAGTATCGCAACTAACAACTGTGCTGGTTACCTTCAATAAAGTACAAGAACGTTCAAATGTACGATAATGATTGTTGCAAAGAATTCTGTTTAATTTACAACAGTCTTTTTATTTTTTTCTTTCACGCTGTCCGTTATTTGGAAGTTTTAATTGTTGTTGGGAGATACATTTCAGTGTCCGCGTCCGTTATTGAGAATGTCCGCTATTTGGAAGAATTTTATCATAAGGGCCAATGTTATTTTGCAGGGGAATTTTAAAATGTCCGCTACTGAGAGGAGTCCGTTATTGGGAAGTGTCCATTAACCCTTTGATGCACGCATTTGGGAAGGAGATAAAAAATTGTGTTTGTAATGAAATTAAACTTTTATTTGTCTAAGAGAAGTACCTGAAATTTTAAAAAGTTTAAAAACTTCCATTTTTTTACACAGAAAATGGGTGGTTTCATGGTAAAACCACTATGCAATACTGCAGAACACAATGTCTTCAGACTTATTGCGAAAAAAGGAAACAGTTTCTGGTTTCATTATGGCAAAGTGCCACTTCACATGTGTTGCGTGGTAATTAGAAAGGAAAAGAATGGACCTTCTATCTTCCACTTGAGCCAGGACACTCCAGCATATGACGTACGGCTATCACTCTCACCACATTTCATGTCGCGGTCTCTTTTTCATCGTGTGGTAAACCAATACGCCCATGTCTAACTGTACCACATGCATAGATATTTTGCTCCCTTAGAGATCATCAGATTCAAACTTGTGAAAAAGTTGTCAAAAACACTTTGCGATTGTCACCAACCATCTCTTCCTTGTAGCCATGATGAATAAGCTGACACAAAAATGGAATGTTTTGTTGGATATGGTGAGCATAACTACCCTGTTTGCGTAGTGGTTACGAAACCACCACATTATTTCTATATTGACGCCACATGTGTCGAAGAAATTACAATCTTGTTACTGAAATATGTTATAAACGACCGAAAGAGAAATAATACTAAATAGAAACTTACGTAACTGTGATATTTTAGCATACAACTGAAATAAAAACACGTAGCGAGTCTTCCACACCCCAACTATACACAACAACATCGGCCATCTTAGTGGAGCAACATAAATATAGGGAAAATTAAATTCTTCTACAGTTACTAGGGATAAGTGAACGCAACACAGTGGTTTTGAAATAAAAATCACACTGTAAGTAGGCAGGAAACTCAAATTTAAAAGGTGGTTATGTACTGTAACCACTGCGCTTCAAAGGGTTAAGGGAAGTTTCACTGTACTTGGAATCATCACGAAAGATGCCCTTGAAAAAAAAAAGTGTGTTAAATTTCGTTTAAAGTAAGAGGGAGAAATTACATGAAGAAAATAAAATTCTAAAGAAAGAACGTCCTAAAAATCTTGGGGTGGGAGGAGAGTGAATAATTACTCGAGGAGGAAAATTACGCGAGTAAATACGGTATATGACTAAGGAGGCTGTTATTACCTTCTTGTCTACATAGTCCACACTTTTTCCTCTTAGCTGGTTCTGTGGAAGCCTGTCCTGGTCGTTTTGTACCATGCTGGGCTAAAAATAATGAAATAGGTTTTGTAAAAATAAAGGTTAAACAACTTCACATCACTTTATGTATTTCATAGCGATAGTCAAATAACACATGTATGTAATTAGGATTATGAAAGTTACTGGTAACAGACTATAGTCGCTAATCGCGATCAGCATTATCGCGATTACCGAAAATGTGGTGACACACTAGGTCACGCTTGGTCCCGTATGGTCAACAGCTGAATTACCATTGAGGAAACAATTTTCTCTCTGTACATACGTATATGTTTGTTTCCCTTCTGGACAACACCTAAAGTTCATAATTTCTTTTGATGTTTGTTCATTGTTTTTTTTTTTTCCTTTTTCTTTTTTGTTGTTTCTTGCAGTGTGATATGGGAATTTATTTGTTAAAATTGTTCTATGCTTTACAATGTAAGCTGATACAATTTATATCATTACTATTTATATTATTTTGAAAAGAGATTTTATAACCTATAAAATTTATAGCATCATGCAAAAAATTTATATTATTTTGTAATAAAACATATTTTTTAAAATCAACCCTAACCTCAACGCTAGCGTCGTAATGGAGACTGAAATTGAAAATCTGAAAAAGAAACCAGTTCCAGTTTGTAATCCATTATTTATTGAAATGAAACATCTTTTAGCAGTCTTCTATTGCTCTCTCTCTCTCTCTCTCTCTCTCCCTATATATATATACATATATATATATATATATTCGTCTGTCATTTGTTAATATATTTCTTTTTACTTTTCTCACATCTTCATTAAATTTCTTCATTACGTCTAATAGGAGCCAAATTAATTTTCTAGCCATTCATTTTCGTTTCTATTTCATATAATACAATGGAAGGGGTAACAAAATTCAACAGGCGAAGCTATCACGACTTCCTAAATAATATAAATCAAGGTGATTCGAAACCAAAGATTACTAAAATGTTACTTTCGTCCACTGGGCCATGCCTCAGCGTGATTATCTTGTTCTGGAAACAGGATTCAGCTCCTGATCGCGATCGGGACAGTCACACAGTACAAACCAATCGCGATTAGGTCGATAATCGCGATTAGTGACTGTAGTCTGTCACCAGTATAAAGATAGTAAAGCATATAAAAGAACTCTGTCTATGAAACAGACAGCAGCGAGCAAAATGTATTTCTGACGAGGATTATTTTCATACTACTCAATTATTCCATTGTGTAAAGCTAGCAGACATCGTAACAAAGTTATGAACTTCAATAATTAATGCATTAGCAACCTATCAGTCGACAGTAATTCCTTAACATGAAATATTTGTCACTAACAGTTTCATTGCAAAAAATAAGAAGAGGCACATATGAAAGTATTCTGTTGATGTTGAATTTTCAATGTTCATATAATCATATTTTAAGGTGCTTGTACACAATAACATTTTTCTTCCAATTCAATGCTTCACAAGAAAACTTCTCAAAGATCGTCAAATATTGATCACTAATGAAAAAGATTTGTCAAAGACTTTCGTATTGCTATAAGGATTTGACAAGATTTTAAAGAAGTGTTTCAAGTTCATTGTAACCTAATACGTTATCTATCAAATATTGCATATTATTGGAGAATTGCATATTATTTTAAAACAAAATATTTACCACTTGTATTTGCCTAGAATTATAGGTTAGAATCTTCATTCAAAAAATACATGTACTAGGACTCAACTTGAGATATCTGCCTTGCAATTTCCTAATACACATTATTGTTATTCATTTAATTGTTCATTTAATGCCACACTACAGCTGGATTAAGACACAGTAGGAATTATGGACCAAGACTATACAATTCAGTATTGAAAAATAATCCAGACCTAAGCAATTTACACATTCTTAAGTTTAAAAATAAAGTGAAAATGTTTGTATGATATTTGATACATTTTATTATAATTTTTTTAAGTGTTACTAGCATTATATGGTACTAATTTTTATTGTATTTATCTGATGCATGTACCCTATAAGATAAAACATTGTAATAAATATAAATAGATCATTTTCTTAATTAATAACAGTGTATATCTCCAATAAATGATTCCTTACCATCGCCACAGATACACTTGATTGTACTTATCACTATATCTTGTCACTAGAAAGTTATTGAAATTTATATTTTCCCCGCCATTCATAAAATATTTTGATATGATACCTCTTGCACAAAAGGGGAGATCTATAACTGAAACTCGATTAATATATTTCAGTATTATTTGAATTTATCCTGGTAATAATGAACAGTTTGACTCGTAGACATTTTGTTTTTTCAGCATTAACTTCCCATGATTTTACGAGAAGATTCGAAGAGAACGGCAGTTACGTAGACTTTCAGCTCCCCACTACTACCATTAATGCACAACACAATGTCAATACGGCGGTTGCTGTCGTCTGCGATACAACGAACTTTTCTGTTGATTTTCGAGTTTGGCAGTTTTTCCGGTTATTATATGCTTATTTAAGTTGTGTTAACTCTCGCTAGTGGTTTTATATTCTATTTTATCCGTCTTAGTATTTATTTTATTATTGTAAATATTTTTGTTTTATCACTATTATTATTATTATTATTATTATTATTATTATTATTATTATTAATGAATTATTTTGTATTACAAACTTTGTATAATTTCTGTCACGATTATTCTATTATTATTATTATTATTATTATTATTAGTATTATTATTGTTATTATTATTTATATCATCAGCATTATTATTTGAACCCTGTAAAATTTATGTAGACTACTGGACTGTACCCGAGCACGAGCATTATGCTCATTTCGGGTATCTATTCACATGTATTCAATTCAAATGTAAATTGTAAATAAATTTGAATTTGAATTTGAATTGTGCTATTCCACAGAACCAAATGGGTTTAATTCATCTGGAATTAACTTGCAAACAACTTTCCTCGGCCAGGATGTCATACCTTTTGTGGTTCTTGGCACCATAATATTTCCAAATGCCACTGGTCAATTCTTTTACCAATTAGAACTTCTTTTTTCTAATGCCACCAGATTGTATTTCGACATTTCTGGTCTTCTCTCCTAGTAGTGGCTTATGTGTAACTCACTTTTGAGGTTGGGGCATTTGGAAGGCAGAGTTATATTATCCCGATGATCTGATAGGATGACCAGTATGTATGATTATGTGGCGCTAGAAGAGGTCTTAAATCTATACTTAACCTAAATTAGAGACCACGGACGAACACAGGAACAATTCCCTTTAAAAGAAAACTTCTGTGCTCTAACCAGGAATCGAACCTGGGACCACTGGACCATGAGATTGATGATTTCTTGCTTACTTTAAAGACAAAGGCTTTTAAAGTACTGTAAGTGATTTCACAATAAAACTTGTAAAGTATTTTTATCAATGTTTTTTCATAAAAGACCATCATAAACTTATCTGATTTAATAGTGCAATGTTTTTTTATTTCATTTCTCGATTAATGTTTTCGGTTTGATAAAAAACCATCTTCAGATCATTATTACCTCTAAATTGAACAGTTGCATTGAAATACAATGGGTTACATTAAACCATATTATGTTTAAATCATAAAATTATATAAAATCATGCAAAGGATATCATAAAAACATTAATGTATACACATATTTAAAAACTATTAAAATATGAAGATTAGAAGTAAGTCTAATGTGAAAGTTATTTTGCAGAGTGTACAGTCTTGTGCTTCCTTTCAAATGTGAAAAGGTATCCTATAATTATTTTACATAATAACTGTCATGAAGTCTGCATTTACAAGATATCTTACTGTGCAGTTGTAATGCAGACTTCATGACAGTTATTATGTAAAATAGTTATAGGATACCTTTTCACATTTGAAAAAAAAAATACCTTTTCACATTCGAAAGGAAGAGTAAGACTGTACACTCCACAAAGTAACTTTCACATTAGACCTACTTCTAATCTTAATATTATAACAGTTTTTAAATATGTATATACATTAATGTTTTTATGATATCCTCTGCATTATTTTATATAATTTTATACTTTTAACATAATATGGTTTAACGTAACCCATTGTATTTCAATGTAACTGTTCAATTTAGAGGTAATAATGATCTGAAGATGACAGAAAACGTTAATCAAGAAATGAAATAAAAAAACATTGCACTATTAAATCAGATAAGTTTATCACGGTCTTTTATGAAAAAACATTGATAAATCAATACAACTTATCGGAACAAAGATGGGTATTAAATTGTAAAGTATTGGCAAGTCTTGAATTCTTGTGAAACATTGAATTTGACGCAAATTTGATCGTGTAGAAGCAGCTTTACGAATCAAATTAAAAGAAGATCAAGGCTTAAAGTATACAACACCTCAGCACTTCCAACTTTGCTGTAAACATAGTAGCCTATATGTATAACAGTTTTACTAACGAATAAAGCAGTACACATATACCTGAGCCCCGCCCTCTAGATGTCGAACTCCAACCTCCTCTTCCTCTTCCACCACCGCCACCTCCACCACCACCACCACCAAAACTTCCTCCTCCTTCACCCCCACTATTATCATCTGCCCATTTGAAGAAATTGCATCGTTCAGTTTGTGGTTTGGCACATGCATAAAATTGACGTCCTTTATTTGGGCCTTCTTTCTGCACAGTGAGCCTGTCAACACACGAAGCAAATTTCACTGACAACTATACCAACTATGTTGTATTTATTCCTCTCGACACTTCTAACAGAGACAAACTATTCAAGACCAATGTAGTTAGCCTATGTTTCTTATAAATGCCATGGGACTTAAGAAATTATGTTCATAGGTGAGCTCAAATTCTTTCTCGCAGCATTTCACTCTTATAGAAAAAACCTGTACGGTTATTTTCAACGTAACTGCATGTATCGCCAATTTATCCCATGTGTGTGTTGCTACTAGATGAACGAGATAACAAAATAACTTAATTTAAAAGCCATGTTGGTCCGACAAGTTAACATGTAAATGAACATAGGTAACATAAATCCTTCAATAACTGTCTATTTTTAACCTAACGAGTAGTACATGAAATTACATTAGGTTATACACATAAAATATGTTGTTGTTTTCTAATGCCAGGCGCTTGACAATAAAGTCATTTGACCTCTTGCACTCCAATATTTTTCAAAGATATTATCATGACCAGCCACTGAAGCACAGATTTTGAGGTGTTCCGAATCCATTTCTTGGTTTGAGTTGCACAATGGGCAGTTAGGGGACTGATATATTCCAATTCTATGCAAGTGTTTGGCCAAACAATCATGGCCTGTTGCCAATCTAAATGCAGCTACAGACGATTTTCGTGGTAAATCGGGAATTAACTGTGGATTTTGATGCAGACAGTACCATTTTTTCCCTTGGGATTGAGTTACCAAATTTTGTTGGTTGAAGTCTAAGTATGTAGATTTAATAAATCTTTTCACAGAGTAATACGTAGATTTAGTAACAGGTCTGTAAGTAGCAGTGCTAAAGCATCCGCATTCTCGTTTCCCAGGATTCCACAATGGGATGGTATCCATTGGAATACAATTCTTTTATTGAGTGATATTGAGAGAGCATTTTAGTTATTTCTGGTGTTTGAGATGAAGGTGTGTGTTTAGAGACATAAAATATATGACTAGCGCTTTCGTCAATTGGATGGCATCTTCAGGTCTAATTAGCATATCATGATGCTTTTTACATAAACACATAGATGAAATGCAACAAATAAAAAGTGATAAAATACATGACATGAGAAAATTTACAATATTAAAATAACTGCACAAACAGAAGGCAAAGTGAAATAATGACTTGAAAACAGGCGTGGTGGTTGTAGTAATTCAACCTCTATAAAGTCTAGATATTAAATTACAGAATCTATGCCTTGAATAAAAGTCTGCAAAAACATGTGTGCAGATTATGAAATATAAAAGAGACGGTTAAAAGGGTAAAAAGTTGCAACAGTCATCACGACGCATAGAATGGTAGCGTGTTGTGAATCTGTAAGAATCAATAAGAGATGTTTTAGTAAAGAAGGTTTTAAAATTTGTAAAGCATCAGACAATTTTTTTAAGTTTTTTCAAAACCTATCAACAACGGGAACATTAATTTAGTTGCAGAAGAATTTTATATAGCTAAATCACTTAGTAATAACATTTCGTTACTTAATGAACAATTACCTAATCCTAATAACTCTTTATTCAAATTGGTCAATGGGAACTCTTCTTGCTGCAACATGTACCCCCATCCACTTACGTCATGATGTGATTCTTTTATATGTCATTGCACCAGTCAACACCACGCAACCGGCCATGTAACATCGAATCTTTCCATGGCTTCAAAAATTTCGTAAGTGTTTTATCGCTACATAATTTTCTTTTGAACCGTATAGGTCTATTTTTCTTTACTAAAACATCTCTTATTCATTCTTACAGATTCACAACACGCTACCATTCTATGCGTCGTGATGGCTGTTGCAACTTTTTACCCTTTTAACAGTCTCTTTTATATTTCATAAGCTGCATATGAATCGATCATTATTGAAAGATCACATGTCCACTTTTTTGACAAATTGAGTTATGACTACCTTCATATTCTTCTTAGTGTAGTGCACCGTTTACTGAAGAAAAGGCACAAATATGTCCACTCTACAGAATGTAATAATTATTGAATGAATGTACTTTCCCAAGGGTAGCTTCCATTTGAAAATAAAAATCGTATATAGTGATAACGGAAATGTTTATTTTTATTTTATTTGTTTAGTATGCTGTATCTTTTGACAACCCTTACTGAAGGGCAGCTACCCTTGTGGGATTTATTTATATATAAAGAAGTTTCTGTTTATTATTGAAAGGGCACGTGTCCAGGACATGTGACCTATCACTGACAAACTTTCTCATTTTCCCATCATTCTTTGCATGATGTACAATATAAAATCTTTGTTTACAACAGTTACAAAATGGCGCATAGTTGAATCATTAGGAAAACGAGCGCCAAAAGATCAGAAAATATACTTTCAAATTTTACAATATTCAGTGATGGTTTTTGATGCTAAGTCCCCAGTTATAAAGGCTGCATATGAATATATTGACGAAATAATGATACACACATTCAAGTTACTGCAGAGAACTAATGGGATGTCTCCTAATGACTTGAAATTAGTTGAAATTAAATCACATTATGGAAAAGTTTCAATACGTAAGAAGAAAGTTGAAGATGTCAGCAAAGTTATGCAGTATGTACTTTCTGAATATCTTCAATTTTATGAAGAAATTCTTCAGTGGCCGATAGAAGGAAAAACAATGAAGATGACTGAAAACTTCAGAGGAAGTGTTTAATGAAGGAACTTAAAAGCTTTTATGCTTTTAAAATGCTTTATTTCAGAAATAAGAGATATTGCCTTAGCAAAATAATGTACTTAACAGTTAAATTCCTAAGTATTTGTTAGTCAATAATAATTCAAACACATTTAAGGACATAAAAATTCATTTCATTATGTTTTACTTACTGTTTATTATTGAAAGGGCACAAGTCCATCATAAATATTATGTTTTTACAGTTAAGTTTTAGTGATGTTGCCAGTAGTTTATGCATATAAATGTAACTTTGCACCTTTGTCGTCGAATAAAAAATATCTGATTACACTACAAAGTACCATTAGCAAAATAAACAGTTTTTTGCTTCTCCTGTAAAATTGACAAAAGTGGACATGTGCCCTTTCAAAAATAATCGGTTCATATATGTTTTTGCAGACTTTTATTCAAGGCATAGATTCTGTAATTTAATATCTAGACTTTATAGAGGTTGAATTACTACAACCACCACGCCTGTTTTCAAGTCATTATTTCACTTTGGCTTCTGTTTGTGCAGTTATTTTAATATTTTAATTTTTCTCACGACATGTATTTTATCACTTTTTATTTGTTGCATTTCATCTATGTCTTTATGTAAAAAGCATCATAATATGCTAATTAGACCTGAAGATGCCATCCAATTGGCGAAAGCGCTAGTCATATATTTTATGCGTATAACCCAATGTATAATTTGAATAATGCATTTCGTCAGCCCACGCGAGTTGTGTGGATATAAAGGGAAAAGCTGAGACGGTGTCGGGTAGAGTTCCCGGGTAGCTCAGTTGGGAGAGCGCTGGTACATTCAACCAGAGGTCCCGGGATCGATACCCGGCCCCGGAACAATTTTTCCCTTCAAATTATTCAAATCTGCTTTACAGGGAGCTTCACCTGAAAGACTGGATTTGCATAATATATACGTCACTGTGTACATTAACAGAAAACCACAATTCCAAGTCACACAGAGTTTGTGTGCACTCGATGTGGGTCTCTGGCGTTTCGTCAGCCCATGCGAGTTGTGTGGATATAAAGGGAAAAGCTGAGACGGTGTCGGGTAGAGTTCCTGGGTAGCTCAGTTGGGAGAGCGCTGGTACATTCAACCAGAGGTCCCGGGATCGATACCCGGCCCCGGAACAATTTTTCCCTTCAAATTATTCAAATCTGCTTTACAGGGAGCTTCACCTGAAAGACTGGATTTGCATAATATATACGTCACTGTGTACATTAACAGAAAACCACAATTCCAAGTCACACAGAGTTTGTGTGCACTCGATGTGGGTCTCTGGCGTTTCGTCAGCCCATGCGAGTTGTGTGGATATAAAGGGAAAAGCTGAGACGGTGTCGGGTAGAGTTCCTGGGTAGCTCAGTTGGGAGAGCGCTGGTACATTCAACCAGAGGTCCCGGGATCGATACCCGGCCCCGGAACAATTTTTCCCTTCAAATTATTCAAATCTGCTTTACAGGCAGCTTCACCTGAAAGACTGGATTTGCATAATATATACGTCACTGTGTACGTTAACAGAAAACCACAATTCCAAGTCACACAGAGTTTGTGTGCACTCGATGTGGGTCTCTGGCGTTTCGTCAGCCCATGCGAGTTGTGTGGATATAAAGGGAAAAGTTGAGACGGTGTCGGGTAGAGTTCCTGGGTAGCTCAGTTGGGAGAGCGCTGGTACGTTCAACCAGAGGTCCCGGGATCGATACCCGGCCCCGGAACAATTTTTCCCTTCAAATTATTCAAATCTGCTTTACAGGCAGCTTCACCTGAAAGACTGGATTTGCATAATATATACGTCACTGTGTATGATAACAGAAAACCACAATTCCAAGTCACACAGAGTTTGTGTGCACTTGATGTGGGTCTCTGGCATTTCGTCAGCCCATGCGAGTTGTGTGGATATAAAGGGAAAAGTTGAGACGGTGTCGGGTAGAGTTCCCGGGTAGCTCAGTTGGGAGAGCGCTGGTACATTCAACCAGAGGTCCCGGGATCGATACCCGGCCCCGGAACAATTTTTCCCTTCAAATTATTCAAATCTGCTTTACAGGGAGCTTCACCTGAAAGACTGGATTTGCATAATATATACGTCACTGTGTATGATAACAGAAAACCACAATTCCAAGTCACACAGAGTTTGTGTGCACTTGATGTGGGTCTCTGGCGTTTCGTCAGCCCATGCGAGTTGTGTGGATATAAAGGGAAAAGTTGAGACGGTGTCGGGTAGAGTTCCCGGGTAGCTCAGTTGGGAGAGCGCTGGTACGTTCAACCAGAGGTCCCGGGATCGATACCCAGCCCCGGAACAATTTTTCCCTTCAAATTATTCAAATCTGCTTTACAGGGAGCTTCACCTGAAAGACTGGATTTGCATAACCTAATGTAATTTCTTGTACTACTCATTAGGTTAAAAATAGACTGTTATTGAAGGATTTATGATACTTATTTTCATTTAAAATAACTTAAGCTTAACAAAGGCATAGTTTTTCGTTGGGTACTGGCAGACTGTGGATTATCTGGGAATAAAGTTGTTAACTGTCTTGCTAAGAAGGCAACTAATATCTTACAAAACTCCACATGTCAACTAATTACTCACAGGGCATGACTGTTTGTCAGAACACTTGAACAAAATTGGAAATATTTCTTCACCACTTTGTTCATTGTGCAATCTTCAGAAAGAAATGGGTCAGAATCTGTTTCAGCTATGTCCAGCCAGCCCTTTCCTCTAAACCCAGTGTGTGAGAGAGCAAGAGGATTAATGGCTTTATAGCCAAGAACTCAGCATTAGTTAACAACATATCATACCTTCTAGCTGCAATTCCACAATTACAGCTAACTTCGTCCCATTCATTGCCAGCATCATTATTTCCTACTGAAACAGAAAATAACCAATTCCCTTTATTGATGAACAAAGCAAACACACGAGACATAACCACAGTCTAGTACATACAGTCACGAAGCTTGAGTTGATGAGGATACTAGGAACAATAGACTGTGCAGGTACTATTTCTCATTGTCTGTGATGAGGCGATAGTAGCGATCCTATAGTCCCGACGCTGTTATTTCCGGCTTGACTCCACCCCTTTGCTTACGTCTTAGAAAGTGAAGGCTCTATAAAGCCTACTAGTAGTAGTAGCAGGTAGGTAGTATCGTTTGCCATTTTTGTTCTCACATTGCCGAGCTACCATACGAGGAATCTATTTGCCACACCGTTAAACATTATCATGTCGTAGCTCCTATGATAATAAATCAAACGCAATGTAATTCAGCAAATAATTGAGCGGCAAATAACGTCTTCGTGTGCTTTCTGCGAACGCCAAAAAAAGAGCTAAAATGGCTGGCGATTATATTAAGTATTTATCGAGTCTTAAGAAATGAATCAGCGAATCACAAGACGCACACGTTTAAATGTAGCCGACCTGCAACGCGATTGGCTGCCGGAAATTAGAGCGATGGGACTATAGTGGTTAGCAACTATGGAAGCATATTTCCTACGTATTGAGCTTCGTGACTATATATACTAGACTGTGATATTACTGTATATATTAATTTTGATAAATTTCTTGAACTGTACCACGCATTTACGATTTTACTACTAGAGAGGTTAATCTGTATTCAAATAAATTAATATTATCATAATTAATCAATCAATCAAATGTTCAGAAAATTGAATTTTCCCCATTTATTTTATAATATGCCAGTAAACGTCTATGATACAAATCTAGCTTTCAGGTAAAGCTCCATGTGAAATAGACTTGAATAATATAAAGGGAAAAATTGTCCCGGGGCCGGATATCGATCCCGGGACCTTTGACATCTGTAGGATCTGGTGTCTTGTCAGCCCACTCGAGGTGTGTGGAAATAAAGGGAAAAACTGAGGTGTCGGGTGAAGTTCTTGGGTAGCTCAGTCAGTAGAGCATTGATATATTCAGCCAAAGGTCCCGGGATCGATACCCGGAACAATTTTTCCCTTTTGCTTCATAGGGAGCTTCATCTAAAAGCTAGATTTGCATAATATATACGTTACTGTAGGTACGTTAACACAATTTCAAGTCACACAGAGTTTGTGTGCACTCGATGTGGGATCTGGCATCTTGTCAACCCACTCGAGAATACAAAGGGAAAAATTGAGATGGTGTCGGGTGAAGTTCCTGGGTAGCTCAGTCGGTAGAGCGTTGGTGCATTCAGCCAAAGGTCCCGGGATTGATACCCGCCCCGGAACAATTTTTCCCTTTAAATTATTCAAATGTCTATGATGTTATTAACACTTTTATCTGAAATGTTGATAGCCTTTCAGTTTAGTATGGGGTATTATTATTACTATCATCATCATCATCATCATCATCATCATCAAGCAAACAACAACCACCACCACCACCGTGTGCAAAACTATATTGCCTATAAATTTCAATAAACAAATTATACTAAGTAAAAATCATTTACATCATGGGGACAAAGGGATTTCCCAGTCTCTAATCGGGTCAAAAACTTCTGATAGAGTTAATATTTAACCCTTGCTGTGAATTTCAGTGAAGTCCGGAGAGCCTAATTAGTCAAATTCACTTTCCTCACCTCCACGCTGGGGTCCGAATTAAGGAAGAGACTAGTGAAGTGCTGTGTGTGGAGTGTGGTATTGTATGGGGCAGAAACATGGATGTTATGAAGAAGTGAAGAGAAACGGCTAGAAGCATTTGAAATGTGGATATGGAGAAGAATGGAGCATGTGAAATGGACAGACAGAATAAGAAATGAAGCCGTGCTAGGAAGAGTGGATGAAGAAAGAATGATGCTGAAACTGATCAGGAAGAGAAAAAGAAATTGGATGGGTCACTGGCTAAGAAGAAACTGCCTACTGAAGGATGCACTAGAAAGAATGGTGAACAGGAGAAAAGTTTGGGGCTAAAGAAGATATATAGAACACCAAGATACGTGGTTTGTATGTGGAGACCAAGAGGAAGGCAGAAAATAGGAAATATTGGAAAATGCTGGGTTTGCAGTGAAAGACCTGCCCTTAGGCAAGAAACTATCAATGTATGAAGACATCAAACAAAAGTCAGGAATACAGGGCAAATGGCCTTAGTATTTGGGTACCAGTTTACACTGTGCATTGTCTAAAAGCATGACATGGAGATGAGATAATACTCTGTCAGGCATAATAAATTCCATTTGCTATACACACTTTTGTATGGATTGGGTCTCTTATAACAGGACCATAATTGGAATTGAGTTCCTTTTCTTAAATTGTTTGTTTTGAAAACTTTTACCAGCATATGATATTTTTACAAAGAAACACATGAACTGTCAAGGCATTTTTCTTTACTGCACAAAAAATTAAAAGATAATCCTGAGGGAAAGAAATACACCACTTACTTTGAATTCCTCTGTAAGAACTTGAAGGGGCATTGTTTGTAGTTGACATATTAGTATTTTCAAACCTAGAGATAGATGGACTATTCTCTGTATTATCTGCCCACATGAAGTAATTACAGCTTTGGCCTTGTTGATTTCCGCACTTGTAGAACTGTCGGCCTGAAACAGTTCAGTGAAAATCAATACACACAATTCATTAATATTAATTTTATTAGAGCTGTCTATCGACTAAAAATTTTGATTGGTTACCCAGTCTTCAATTGATCAATTGACTAATTAATCGAATTTTAATCGATTTTAAACAGTGATGTAAATTCGAACAAAACACTTAATATTTTATAATTGGTTTTAATTCCATATTGGTGAAAATGTAATATGGCGAACGCCAGTAGGGGAAGTTATCCCCACCCTCACCGCTCGGCATCTCGCTCGCCTGCTCTCTCCCTCTCTCTACTATCTGTCCCGCTTCGATGGATCACTGCCTACCGCCTCGTCTCGCACGTATTTCATAACACATACTAACAAAATTGGGGCGCATTAGAGCAAACACCCACTGGCTCTCGACACGTTTACCTCTGTGATACTTCCTCTTCCCGAATATGGATTCATCGATCTCCACTTCATGTCCTACTCCACCTAATTTCCCTTTACGCCTTTCCATTACCACGCCACAAACTTCTCTGCAGGACTTGGATGTTGCGTAGAGTCATAAGTTTGAGAGATGAAGTTTAGGAGTACATCATGCTCCAACACATGCATTTCTGCAATACGTTATGGCAGTTCCCTTAAACATAAATAGATTCATTTTCCCTTCTACCTCCAACTCGCCTCAGTAGCTGAGAGGTCTAAAGCATGACCAAAAAGCGTGCGTACATTTAGCATTTAGTTACGAACTTACTTGGATCGAATCTTACCCTCTGCGAAGTCATAAGAAAAAAAAAAAAGAGAGAGACATGAAGCAAGGAACAGAGAAGGAGAGGCTGGAGAGAGAGACAGGACAAAGTTCCTCTTTTCCTTCGTAGATGTCGCATTTACTCTTTTTGTTCCACTTTCCTCCACTAGATGTCACCCCCACCCTAACCCCTATTTCCACTCTTTCCCCCTAGAGTGTGTGGTGAGCTTGTAGGGGAAAAGTGGAAAGGGGTCATGGGCGGAGCTTAGCGTTTGCCGTAATACGATTTTACCTCCATATTCTATAAAGAATAACACACTCTTTTTACAAATATTGATATACAGTAAAATTCCTCGTTTCCGGCACCCAAATAACCGAAAAAAATAAAAATTATAGTCATTCATTCGAAAGGGAAGAGTCAGCCAAAGATGTGAGTAGGTTTCGTGGATTGCACATGCCGCATATTGTGTTTATTCTTTACATTGTTCACACGTGAAAACATTGACAGAAAACCCCGTTATGTCCTTGGAATAGATCAGGTATCATTGGCAAGCTATCACTTGGGCCTTGCAAAAATGTGCAGAGACAATATCTTTAAATTTACCATTTGAAGTCGCTCGTTTTGAAGGGGTGTTGGATGAGTCTAAAGAGGAAAGTGTGAAATTTTCTGTTCCTACAGCATGTAAAAGTTTCATTCGAGTGACAATATCATGACTATTATCGCTAAGTGCTGCTGTTGCACAATGGGTTCCGGAAAACAAGGAAAATACAGTACTGTGCCATGCAATTTTATTCTAGGTCTACAGTTATGCAGTACTGTAATTTACAGTTTTCAACTTAACCTTTACGTTCAGATCCCATGTCTCTCGAAACAGTACAACTGATTGAACCCAAGTACTTTAGAAATTTCATTTCGACCTTAACATTTAGCTCAGTTTTAACCATTTTGGACTAAACTTCAGAGCAATGCTAATTCAAACAAAAACAGTTGAACATATGGCACAAGATGATATGTTTTCTGTTTGGTGCTTGGTGTCTGATCTTCAACTATTTCTATTGAGTTAATAATGGTAGGTATTTTGGCCAAGGAGGTAATTAATCTATGTAAGTGATGCTACGACAAGATTCATCTTTAGAAATGAGGAAAGCTTATTAAAGTGATTCATTTTGGTTTTCTATAGTTTGTTGTGTTGCCAAGATTCCAAAAAGTCTAACAACCAGTTGACTTAAAATAGAAGCACAATAGTAATATGCGTTACAAGAGCGGTATGTTGACGTTTTCATGTTTGAGGAAAAGATTGAAAAAGCGAAGCGTAGTTGAGCTTTTTTAATTTCCGAGAACATGAAAACAAACATACTGCTCGTGTATCGTACATTATTTTGTGCGAAGATCGTTTATTACATACCTGAAAGAGGAATTTCTAATTAGTTGCAATAAAATCTCCATCTTGGTTTCTGTTCAATGACAGCAACTTTGGAAAACAAATATATCTATCTTCAACATTGTTCCTATAAAATGTTTTCTGAGTTTACTATACTGCAGCAGGCCGTGATATACGTCTGTCTTTTTTTTCCCCCAGTCTATGATGAGTCTGGAATCTTGTTGATTTTTTCACGGCTTCCTTAATGTTACTTGCATTACAAATGCAGTAACTTTAGTGGTGTTGTAGAGTTTACTTAATTTTTGCAAATATTTAAAAACAATAATTAACAGTGCAATTTAGGTGAAATTGCAGTGGTAAGTTTCCAATTTATAATTATTACTATATTGAACGTCTTTAAAAATAATATGTTAAAAGCCTAAAGCAGTAAAATGAATATGACGCTTAAGCGGTAAGAATAGGGAAATTGTTATGTGTGTTACGTTGGGAATACTGAATGTGGTATTTCACACTTACCGCATATTGGTTTTGTGCGGAAAGCAAGCAAATATGCACGATCTCGCACAAAAGAAATTTCAATTCAATGTTATGTCACGTAATCAATATTTAACTAACAGGTAATAGAGGTCAGTAAACTGTACAACATAACAACATGTTTTGCATGTAAAACCACATTAACTTAAAAAATTTGGATGTTTTTGTCATCATCAAATGTATCATATATAACTAGAAACTAATTTTCTTGGAATTCAACACTGAACCCACCTTTATTAGGGCCTTCTTTTCTCACAGTCAGAAGAAGAGCATCAACATTGCAGTTGCATACAATAGCATCATCGTGGTGGTTATTGCTTCTTGCTATTCCAGGTATACTAGAATTTCCTGAAGTAGCAGAGGAAGTCCCAGCTCTACTATTGTGATTGGAAATCCCAAATGAATTCTGTAACAGCAGTAAGATCGTTTTTAAATTACACATCAATTCAAAAAGATTTTTAAATTCAAATCATTATTATATAAGCCTTTAATTTCTGCTTTAACACGTAATATTGAGAATCCGTCTGGCTATATCTTTTTGTAAACTTGCAAGCATGTTAGAATTTCCCTCCAACTAGTTGCTAGCAAGGAGGAGATAAGTCCAGTGGTGGGGTTGCCACCTCATAGCTTTTGGACAAGCTAATGTATTCTGCATTTCCTCAGTATAAGGTGGAATGGTTATACTGCCATGATTCGGTCCCAGAGTCTCATTCATTACAACAGGTTGCACCACGGGAAGGTGAGGTTGGGATTTGGGTAGGAGAGGTTATGGAATGTGACGCAAGTAGAATCACTGCTAGTGAAGTGAGATTCATGCACCGAACAGCTGGCTATACTTAGTGGGACCATAAAATAAATGAAGACATCTTAAAGGAACTTGAAATGAACTCTATACCACAGTCTAATATATACAGTCGCGAAGCTTGGGGTAATTTTTTGCATTTCTCGCGATAGTTGCTAGCCGCTTGGAATGCTGTGTGTACTAGGAACAATAGACTGTGTCACTGGCATCGTGATCTAATACAGGCTGTAAGGTAGACCATGTGACTCGGTTAACCCGATCACGAAGGGCGGTGTTTCAACCATATAAATTAGTTGGAATGCAGAAAGAGTAACATATATTTCTCTAAAATGTAGTGTAATTGCATTAATAAAATTTAAAACAATGATTAGGAGACACTTCAGACATAATTGCTTGCGAGTTAAGGTGTAATATTATTTTTGGTGTGAAAAATACGTTGTTCGTATGGGTAATAGACTTACCTGCCTTTTTTTCGATTAAATATTGCGAAATTATTGTACATTAATTTATGCACGATTCAATAATTTTCAATTGCACCGCACGAATATTTAGATATGTTGAAATTATAGGTTATGTTTACTGTACCAGTTGCCCATTTCTGTCTAAATTTAGTGATCTCCAATGCCCTGCCATTCATATGGAAATATTATAGGTTATGTTTACTATATCTTATATTCCTAAATTCGCAATTATACATTATAATTAAGCATAATGTCATGTATAATACTCCGCACATTCAATTTGTCTGCATTTTAATACTACAATTGAGTATTGAATTATTGTATTTATCTACTACCTAAGAGACGAAGTAACAATCATACGTACACTAATTTCATAGGAGTGGTATGATAAATTTTTTGTCTTTATCAAGGAAGGTAGATGTGCTATATTAAAATCACAATATAATTTTTTTTTTATTAAACCTCAAAATAGCTTCCATTCTAAACTTAAAATGTTGATGCGAAAAGATTATGTTAACATGTAAAATTCTCTTCACATTAAATAACACAGTTTTGTAATTATTTCTGCAACATATTATGCAACAAGAAGTAAAGGGAACTCATGGACACATTACACTAAATAAAACTTATCTATGATACGCAATAATGTTATAATATGAGCTCCATACACTGAAATAGAAAACCCGAACACATATTACGGCCTGGTCTAGATCGAAAAGGCATTGACTGTGCCGTATTTCGCATTGTTGTGAAAAGTTGTGTAAACTGTGAAATGTTCATTATCGGTTGTAATAACTGTAAATGGTCAAAATACAATAATTTGAGTAATAATATGGGACAAGGAGACGTTTGTTGCACTATAAATTCTAAGAAAAAGAGGTCAGAGTTATCCTTCCGAAAGATCCAGGAAGGTGAGTTTATAAAATATAATATATACTTCATGAAAATAATATATAAAGCTTATGTATTTCGTATTTCAATAGTGGAAGGAAGGTGTTAATTTTTCAAAAGAACACAATATCAAAAGTACAATACATTTTATCGTCTTCTAGGGGAAAGAGTCTGTGATGAGGCGATAGTAGAGATCCTGGTGACTAGCAACTATCTATGGATGCATATTTCAACTGTCTATGTTTGCATATTTAGTAAGTATTGAGCTTCGCAACTGTATATACTAAACTGTGTCTATACTCCAGGCATATGTAACTATCAAGATAACTGGCGTCAGCATGTGAGGCATATGTCTAGGACTAGAATCCCTCGTGCAGTTCTGCATTACCAATCTAGAGGCAGGAGATCTACTGGATGTCCAATGAAGAGATGGGCTGAAAACTTTTGAGGATCGTAACAGTCCTCCTGGGACTATAATCTGTATGGCTGATGATGATGATGAAAAGGTAATATTATAACTGGGTGTGAAAGAATGACATCATGCGTGATGCAAGAACAGAAGTGCTGCATTTTTGACACACTACAGTTATACAAAAGATCACTTGCCAGATTGCAGATATGAGATGGCAAAAATGTTATCCATGAGTTCAATCTGCTTACCAGGCTGTAGTGCCAATGTGCCAGTCCCTTAGGTTTGACTCATTCTGTATAGAGTTGAATAAAAATTAACAGACTTAATTACTTACTGGCTTTTAAGGAACCCAGAGGTTCATTGCCGCCCTCACATAAGCCCGCCATTGATCCCTATCCTGAGCAAGATTAATCCAGTCCCTACCATCATATCCCACCTCCTTCAAATCCATTTTAATATTATCTTCCCACCTACATCTCGGTCTCCCCAAAGGTCTTTTTCCCTCCGGCTTCCACCTCCCTCAAATCCATTTTAATATTATCTTCCCACCTATGTCTCGGCCTCCCCAAAGATCTTTTTCCCTCCGGCTTCCACATCCCTCAAATCCATTTTAATATTATCTTCCCACCTACGTCTCGGCCTCCCCAAAGATCTTTTTCCCTCCGGCTTCCACCTCCCTCAAATCCATTTTAATATTATCTTCCCACCTACGTCTCGGCCTCCCCAAAGGTCTTTTTCCCTCCGGCTTCCACATCCCTCAAATCCATTTTAATATTATCTTCCCACCTACGTCTCGGCCTCCCCAAAGGTCTTTTTCCCTCCGGCTTCCATCTCCCTTAAATCCATTTTAATATTATCTTCCCACCTACGTCTCGGCTTCCCCAAAGGTCTTTTCCTCTCCGGTTTCCACCTCCCTCAAATCCATTTTAATATTATCTTCCCACCTCCGTCTCGGCCTCCCCAAAGGTCTTTTCCCTCTGGCTTCCACCTCCCTCAAATCCATTTTAATATTATCTTCCCAGCTACGTCTCGGCCTCCCCAAAGGTCTTTTTCCCTCCGGCTTCCACATCCCTCAAATCCATTTTAATATTATCTTCCCACCGACGTCTCGGCCTCCCCAAAGGTCTTTTTCCCTACGGCTTCCACATCCCTCAAATCCATTTTAATATTATCTTCCCACCTACGTCTCGGCCTCCCCAAAGGTCTTTTTCCCTCCGGCTTCCACCTCCCTCAAATCCATTTTAATATTATCTTCCCACCGACGTTTCGGCCTCCCCAAAGGTCTTTTTCCCTCCGGCTTCCATCCCTCAAATCCATTTTAATATTATCTTCCCACCTCCGTCTCGGCCTCCCTAAAGGTCTTTTTCCCTCCGGCTTCCACCTCCCTCAAATCCATTTTAATATTATCTTCCCACCTCCGTCTCAGCCTCCCCAAAGATATTTTTCCCTCCGGCTTCCACCTCCCTCAAATCCATTTTAATATTATCTTCCCACTGACGTCTCGGCCTTCCCAAAGGTCTTTTTCCCTCCGGCTTCCACATCCCTCAAATCCATTTTAATATTATCTTCCCACCGACGTCTCGGCCTCCCCAAAGGTCTTTTTCCCTCCGGCTTCCACATCCCTCAAATCCATTTTAATATTATCTTCCCACCGACGTCTCGGCCTCCCCAAAGGTCTTTTTCCCTCCGGCTTCCACCTCTCTCAAATCCATTTTAATATTATCTTCCCACCTACGTCTCGGCCTTCCCAAAGATCTTTTTCCCTCCGGCTTCCACCTCCCTCAAATCCATTTTAATATTATCTTCCCACCTACGTCTCGGCCTCCCCAAAGGTCTTTTTCCCTCCGGCTTCCACATCCCTCAAATCCATTTTAATATAATCTTCCCACCTACGTCTCGGCCTCCCCAAAGATCTTTTTCCCTCCGGCTTCCACCTTCCTCAAATCCATTTTAATATTATCTTCCCACCTACGTCTCGGCCTCCCCAAAGGTCTTTTTCCCTCCGGCTTCCACATCCCTCAAATCCATTTTAATATTATCTTCCCACCTACGTCTCGGCCTCCCCAAAGGTCTTTTTCCCTGCGGCTTCCATCTCCCTTAAATCCATTTTAATATTATCTTCCCACCTACGTCTCGGCCTCCCCAAAGGTCTTTTCCTCTCCGGCTTCCACCTCCCTCAAATCCATTTTAATATTATCTTCCCACCTACGTCTCGGACTCCCCAAAGGTCTTTTTCCCTCCGGCTTCCATCTCCCTTAAATCCATTTTAATATTATCTTCCCACCTACGTCTCGGCCTCCCCAAAGATCTTTTCCTCTCCGGTTTCCATCTCCCTCAAATCCATTTTAATATTATCTTCCCACCGACGTTTCGGCCTCCCCAAAGGTCTTTTCCCTCTGGCTTCCACCTCCCTCAAATCCATTTTAATATTATCTTCCCAGCTACGTCTCGGCCTCCCCAAAGGTCTTTTTCCCTCCGGCTTCCACCTCCCTCAAATCCATTTTAATATTATCTTCCCACCTACATCTCGCCCTTCCCAAAGGTCTTTTTCCTCTCCGGCTTCCACCTCCCTCAAATCCATTTTAATATTATCTTCCCACCTATGTCTTGGCCTCCCCAAAGGTCTTTTTCCCTCCGGCTTCCACCTCCCTCAAATCCATTTTACTATTATCTTCCCACCTACGTCTCGGCCTCCCCAAAGGTCTTTTTCCCTCCAGCTTCCACCTCCCTCAAATCCATTTTAATATTATCTTCCCACCTACGTCTCGGCCTCCCCAAAGGTCTTTTTCCCTCCGGCTTCCACCTCCCTCAAATCCATTTTACTATTATCTTCCCACCTACGTCTCGGCCTCCCCAAAGGTCTTTTTCCCTCCGGCTTCCACCTCCCTCAAATCCATTTTAATATTATCTTCCCACCTACGTCTCGGCCTCCCTAAAGGTCTTTTTCCCTCAGGCCTCCCAATTAACACTCCATATGCATTTCTGAATTCGCCCATATGTACTACATGCCCTGTCCATCTCAAACATCTGGATTTAATGTTCCTAATTATGTCAGATGAAGAATACAATGCGTGCAGTTCTGCATTGTGTAATTTGCTCCATTCTCCTGCAACTTCATTCCTCTTAGCCCCAAATATTTTCCTAAGCACCTTATTCTCAAACACCCTTAACCTATGTTCCTCTCTCAAAGTGAGAGTCCAAGTTTCATAACAAGATTAACAGACTGGTACTGTTTATTTTGGTAAGCGTTAAAAATGAAAATTTAGGACTCCTTCCAGTTGCAAGTACTAAAAAATATGATTTATAAGCAATATTACCTCGTCAACATTCCAAACTGGCCTCGATCGCCCATTTAGGTCATCACGTGAATTGCTGTTACCACGACCTCTTCCACGTCCTCTTGTATTGTTGTTTGTTCTCTGACTAAAGCCCATAGGAGTGACAGAATGACTAGATACCGAATTCCAGCTGCCCACACCACTGTCAGTTGAGCTTGATCTGGATACATCCTGTTGTGGCCCTCCTGCATCTCTATTTGGATTGGCACCTGCATTTGAGTACACTTCATTATAATAATAATAATAATAATAATAATAATAATAATAATAATAATAATAATAATAATAAAAAACTGTACTAGAGTAAGAGCATTCAGTGCTACTCAAAGCCACAATTAAGACTCATGTGTCACCACTAACACCAGAGAAATAGCAGTGGCAAATTCTGGAGTTATTTCTGCCACATCCTGTATTATTCTTATACCCATTGATTTGTAGTACCTTACATTACAATGTACCGAAGTACATATGATATTTCCATGCAGAAATTCTGCGTTATCATATGATGAAGGATGGGTGGAATGGAGAAAAATTCTTTCCAGCACCGGGATTTGAACTGGGTTTTCAGATCTATATGCTGACGCTCTATTCTCTAAGTCACACCGGATCCCCATCCCGATGCTGGATTGAATCCTCCTAGTTTAAGTTCCACCTCTTAGGTTCCCTCTAGTGGCTAACCCTCATGCATTGCGTCATAGATGTGTGACAATGGCACAATGTCCAACACATTAATGTGCAGAGGTGCACTCATTATGAGTGACTAAGTGGCCGGGATACGACGGATTAAGCACCGTCTTTAAATCACTAAGTGATTATTTTCGCATATCATATATTACGATGTACCGAAGTACATATGGTATTTCTATGCAGAAATTCTGCGTCGTCATATGATGAAGGAAGGGTGGAACAGAGAATGTGTTGGACATTGTGCCACTGTCACACATCTGTGACGCAGGGCATGAGGGTAGGCCACTAGGAGGAACCTAAGAGATGGAATTTAAACTGAGAGGATTCAATCCGGCATCGGGATGGGAATCCGGTGTGGCTTAGTGGATAGAGCGTCAGCACATAGAGCTAAAAACCCAGGTTCAAATCCCGGTGCCGGAGAGAATTTTTCTCCCTTCCACCCATCCTTCATTGTAGTAGCATGCATAAGTCTTGGTATTAAACAATATTTCGCCATGACAAGCAAGTATGAAGATTAAATGTATACATGTATAAATGAAAAGATGAATGGATGGATAATAGTTATTTATGGTACTTGTGAGGTAAGTGCATCTTTATTGCACGAGTGGAAAAATTTAAGCACGAGGTGTCAGCCGAGTGCTTAAATTATACGAGTGCAATAAAGATCACGCTCACAAGTACCATACGTAATTTTATCCATGACCATAACGAAAAATTCTGTTTTATAAAAGAAAATATGTTGAAAATAAGTCCTCATATAATCACATTTATCATGGCATGGATTTTAGAATCGATACGTGTACTAGGTAGGTCATGATGTAGGAGGCCATGATTAGTAAAGAATGGTATCTAAGGCGTTGGATAAATAAATTATAATTAATTATATAATTTTAATGTATATTTTTTTTATTTTAAACGTGTATTTTCATCTATTTTAAGTTTCAGGGATTATTTAGAAGTGTTCACGGGACTAATGTCATTAAAATAATTTCACATTTCACTTCTGTAAACTTAAGAGGAATGTTAAAACATAATTTACCATCGTGTCTGTTTAGCTCAGTTGATTAACGCGTGTTGTTTTAAAAATCCTAAATCCTATAAACCCAACTTCGCAGGTTCAAGTCTCCTCGCATCCCAAAAGATAAATTACTGCAAAATTAAAAAAAAAAAATACATATTAGATATGGCTGCAATGCACAAATTACGACGTAGCAGATAGAGAAAAGAGAAGGAGATTGAGTGTATGTATATTTAAGAAATGGTAATAAAGAAGTAGAGGTAGTGACATCTAGTAACTAATATATTAACTTCTTGAGTAATAGTTGAATGGAAAAGTATACGTGTGTACCCGGGTACTAGGAAAATACTAATGAACTGTGAGATAAAGTTCAAACTGTGAGGTAAAGTCTTTATCTCACTAGTGGAATAAAGTAATGTTGAATAAAAGCCTACTTTACAAACGCAAAAGTATTTAGTAAAGGCATGTTTTTCGTTATGGTCATGGATAAAATAAATGTAGGGTTAAACAAATGAATGAAGGAGTGTGGGCAGAAAAGTCACATTGCTGTAGCCGTCTGCAATGCCACACCTTCATTTTCTAATTCCACTTACCTCTGGAAGCTCTTACAGAACTGGGCCTGATATCCAATGCTTCCAAAAATCCCGGATCACATCCACCCACACAACCAGTACAATTATCAGGATAAAGAGGGAAAAGCGAACCACGACGAAACTTGAATTTAAGTTTTTGTACTTGTGGACCACACTGAAAAATTAAAGTACAGAGACATAAAATAAGCAATTCCTCATGTATTATTCTTTCTCAAATGCAGAGACTATTCAGAACTGAGACAATGATACAGCAATAATGAAGCAACTCTACCACTAATTCCACAATTTGGAACATCTGACCGACATCTACAGCTGAACACTAGGATCCAGAATACAAAGAAAAGGTTAACTTAAAAATAAAGTACAATTTCATTTGCGGAGAGAATACAAAACAATGATAAACTTAAAAATAAAGTAATTTTGATTTCAGAGAAACATGAGATAAAAAGTACAATGAAGAATAATTGAAATGAAGTAAATAATATGTAGTGTAATACAAGTGATTGTGTAAAATGCACAATGAATCTCCTAATACCATTAGACAAAATTTGTTAAAGTTCTCATTAGAAAATTTAAGAGAAAGGAGAATGGTTTTGGTTAACTTAAATGAAGTTCCCCTAGCACCAAAAAGAAGTTCCTTTTACTTCCCATGTATTAATATTCATTTTGTATCTCTCACTAAAGCGAGAAATACATGGCTTGTAAATAGACTTCTTTTCGTCGTTAACCCTATTGGTTTGTTGATCATCCTTCTCAACAACAGTAACCACGACCTACTGGTATACCCACAGATTCTGAAACATGCGATATGACCCACAGATGTTAAAGCATGTATAAATGAACAAAAAGTAAGAAATAAAAATAACAATAAAAGTATAGAAAAATGACTTTAAAATGCAGATTCTCTGTCAAGAAAACATGTTTGCAATTGTGAAATACAGTATAAGTAAAGCATGAATTTTTTTAGAGTGATTATGTTCATAAAATTGGCCAATATAAAAATGGTAGGTCAACAATTATATTTTTCTGCATAAATCGAAAATGTGTTTTTTCTGCGAAAATGACCAAAGTTTCACCCATCTCCTCCCTTAATCCTGCAAATATAATAGTAAAAGTAGTAATCAGTTTTTTTTTCTGGTATTCTGACACCTTTTTGTTGTATATTTCATCATGGAATCGAGAAATGTGTTAATTATTATTTTTTATGCTCAACCATGCCGAAATGTAGTAATTATACACCTGGTAGTAGCCCTTTAATGCACCTCATTAAAGTACACCTATTCATTAAAGTTCAGGTGTCCAGCCAATGAAAAGTCACCTTTGTACCGTTATAAAACTGCAAGTATCGATTATTCTCGGATATGCAATCGAAAGACAATTAGCGAAAAGTCACGGAGGCTGGAAATCCAATACTGTCGCAGAAGGTTATGTTCTGTTACTATAATAATTAGCGTTAATTGTAAATAATATTCAAATAAATTCAATTTGTCATCTCGTTTTTCAATGTCGAATTCAATAATCAAGGTTATATCAAGTTTAACGGGATTACATCAAGGTCAATGAAATTATTGTTCCTCGGAAAAAATCAATACTTTCGCGTCTGCGCACATCTCACAATTCAGGTCAGTTCGCACATAACCATAACATGACCTAATTTTGAATAATTTTAAGTTAGAAATATGGTCGAGCATAAAAAGTCGTATGACACTTGCCTATAATCGCTTGCGCTCATTTCATAAACAAACATACTTGCGTCTTCATTACTACCATTATAGGCTCGTTGGATAATGTACTATTTAACATAATTTCTCTTTGAACTCAGGCTTTGAAAGTCTTGAAGTTGGACGAAAAGGAGGTTAAAAATGACAAAATTGCAGTGCACTGAACAGTAACCATCTCTCCGTCTGTTATAATGTATACTACACAGAGTTCCACCATCTTTTTCTCGAGAAGAAAAGCACTGGTAATAATAATAATAATAACAATAACGATACCTCAGGGCAAGATTCTCCACTAAGTTCCACATCTTCGACATTGCCAGGAAACCACACACTGTTGCGACAATCTGGGAAACCCATACAACTAATGAATTTTCCAGTTCCTTCTCGTCTACTACGAAGCATCATATCCAAACCACAGGAAGGACATTTCAAAACAGGTTGACCTAAATTTTGCTCTACAATCTCATTTGTTGGCGCTTCTTGAGCTGTTTCTTGCAAATACTGACCCAATGCCTGATCAATCTTCTCTGCCTGCACATACAAAATAATTATTATTGTACATTGTACATAATAGTATATATATATATATATATATATATATAAACTACTTAAGCGTGAACTTTGACGTTGAGAGGTCATTTTCTGTTTATAAAAACATTCTGCATTCAAAGAGGCAGAATCATATTGAAACATACTGAAATGTTGAATGTGATAAAATATAATAATAATAATAATAATAATAATAATAATAATAATAATAATAATAATAATGGCCTTATTTAACCTGGCAGAGTTAAGGCTGTAAGGCCTTCTCTTACACTCAACCAGGATTAAAACTAGCTTACACAGTTGAACATAAAACTGGATCAGAATTAAGTAATTACATACTGATACAATTTAGGTACATAATGAGATCAAAAGAGGTAGTTACATAAATTTACCTCATAAAAGAAAAATAAACATAGAGAAATACATATTAATGTTGTTAGAATCAAATACGAATCACATAAAAACAGAAGCCGATTATTCGATAAAAAAATGTACACAGTAAAAATAAAAATAAACACATTAGTATACATATTAGTATTAGATTACAATTAAGTAGGATTTACATAATTAAACCAGAAACCGACAATTGAATAAAATGTACACAAAAAATAGATTAATAATAAAAAAACAACACAGTCGGATACATATTGGTGTTAAGTGATAAATAAACACGATTTAGATAATAAAAATAAGAAACAAAAAAAAAATAAAAATAAATACAGTGGAACACATTCCATTAAATATTTGCAACGCGTTAGGTCTGGCAATTCATCATAAGATATTTTTCTAATTTACATTTAAAGGAAATTAAAGTTCAGCGGCCCTTGACTTCAGGCAGCAGAGAATTGCCCAAAACACTTTCCTTATGTTGTGAAGTGATAAATATAAGCTTGTGTGTGCTATGTGTATCCATGAATGTGCCGAAGTGTGTTTTCAATTAAAATAGCACCCTTTTGAGAGAGTAATATAGTCCTTTTTGAAGCCCTTTTTTGACTATATCAAATACAACGCTTTCTTTATCTTGTGAAAAGATAAATGTAAGATTGTGTGTGCCATGTGCATCCATGAATGTGTTGAAGTGTGTTTTGGGGAGTAATATAGTCCTTTTTTTTTTGCTGTAACTTTCCCTTTTTTTTGCACTTTTTTGATGAAAAATTTTCCCTTTAAAATCCGGTCTCTAGATATGAACTTATGAAACGATAATCTTACTGCATTGGATCTGAGATGGAAGGAAACCACAGATGAGTTGGCCAAAATAAGGCATTCAAGTCAGTGAAGGATCTGAAATTTCAAAAAGTGAAAACGCTTACCAGAACAAATTCAACATAACAGCAGCTGTACTACAATTTAGATTACCCACTAAACACAGCGCCTTTGCCCAAAATCTCAACAAGATAGAAATTAGGTATTCCCCCAACTGCATTCTATACTAAGAGGATGTCAGAATGGCCCTCATCTGTCAATGTGTTCGGCAATAAACTCTCAGAACATTATGGAAAATACTAGGATACAAAATGAAAAATAGCTTAACATTCAATTTTAGTACATTTGCAAGCAACTGCCAACAAACCTACAACACAAACATATTTTAGACACAATATATACCTGTTCCAAAGCTATCCTGAATACCTCCTTGTATTTTGCAAGTTGTTCAGCAAGGACAACCTTTGGGTCCTTCTGACCTTCACAAATTCTCTTGAGATCAGCTTCAAGTTCAGAACGTAAGTTTGGTTTTGACATAGGAAATCCCATGCTGTCATAGCCCTCAACAAGACCCATTCCCAGCTCACCAGGAACAAAATGGGAACCGTCAGGTGTTCCAACATACAGTCTGCTTTTGATGGTTTCAATATGTTCAGCATGAGTTGCATCTGTCCCTGTTAAGTAAATTACAGTTGTCATTATTTAGTAGAATTGCCCGTGATTTTATTTGTACCTCCAGATTTGAATTCTGTAACTATTTCTTTTTGTATATTTCTGTTTGCAATTAATTTTACAAACTGATACAGCAGCATTGCATTCTGCTTTTGTAAAATATTGATACTCTTTGCAGACACAGAATCTGCCTGTTTAATCCCTTGCAGACCACAGTTTACACATATCTCACTTGGTAAAAAAGAAAGAGAATTCAATATCCAATACAATGGCCAACACCTTCCTAGGACTTATGAATCCAAATATCTTGGAGTTATTTTCGATAGTAAGTTAACATGGAGCAACCATTTGAAATACATTTCTGAAAAAGCTTGTAAAAGAGTCTCCCTTCTAAAAAGACTAGCAGGAAAGAAATGGGGATGCTCTAGGAATACTTTGAACACTACATACAAAATGTTTATACAGCCAGTGCTGACATACTGCGGAGAAATTTTAATTACTTCACCTTTCATAAACGAAATAGAATATGTTCAAAACCAAGCTCTCAGGCTCATTACTGGTGGAATCAAAACAACTCTAATAGATTCTATGAGATTCCTCAGTAATATTAACAGCATCAAAATGACAATAGAAGAAAAAGCACTGATTCAATATGAAAAACTTATCAGATTACCAAGAAACAATTGGCATTCATACAGTCCTCTCTGTAGATTGAAAACTCAAAAGTTTCATATTCATGGTTCAAGAATTAAAACAGAAAATCAATATCCCGAATTTAAAAGAAAACTTACAAATTAAACCAAACTCTTTAACTCTATTAAATATAGAATATAATCTAAATTTAACAGAAGAAATACTGAAATCAGAAGTAAGCACCGAAATAATGAAACAATTGTCTTTAGAGACAATTAATATTAGGTACCCTCCACAAAACTGGCTTCATTTATACACCGACGGATCCTTGATCTCCAGAGAACAAGGTGCAGGTGTTACGTGCTTCTCTTCTCACTTTATAGATCTCTTGGATACGGAACAACAAGTTTTGATGGAAAAATCGTTGCAATAAGTGAAAGTCTCAGGAATCTTCTATTTCACATCAATAAATTTAAGAATGCAGTTATATTGTCGGACTCCAAAGCAGCTATTCTATCAATAGTCTCTAAACACACACCTTCATCTCAAACAGCAGAAATAAATAAAATGCTCTCTCAATTAATATCACTCAATAAAAGAATTGTATTCCAATGGATACCATCCCATTGTGGAATCCTGGGAAACGAGAATGCAGATGCATTAGCAAAGAAGGGCAGCACTGCTACTTACAGACCTGTTACTAAATCTACATATTACTTTGTGAAAAGATTTATTAAATCTACATACTTAGACTTCAACACACAAAATTTGATAATACAATCTCAAGGAAAAAAATGCATCATAATCCACAGTTAATTCCCGATTTACCACGAAAATCGTCTGTAGCTGCATTTAGATTGGCAACAGGCCATGATTGTTTGGCCAAACACCTGCATAGAATTGGAATATATCAGTCCCCTAACTGCCCATTGTGCAACTCAAACCAAGAAATGGATTCGGAACACCCCAAAATCTGTGCTTCAGTGGCTGACCATGATAATATCTTTGAAAAAATATTGGAGTGCAAGAGGTCAAATGACTTTATTGTCAAACGCCTGGCATTAGAAAACAACAACAACATTCAACACGTCAAATTGAAAAGCACACATTTCCAAGAACTTTCCCATCTCTTCATTTTTTACTATCTGCACCAATAACAGAGTCTGTCTATGGTGCCGGACTTTTGAATCACTCTCTTTATTTAAAAATGAAAATGAAATAGATTTAAAATGAAAACAAAAAGAATGCATAAAATTATAGTCCAAAAAAATCTTACCAATGCCATGTTTCTCCATAAGGGAAATGAGGTCAGCTTCAGTTAATAAGTTGGGTGCACTGGTCTCTCCGTCTGTCATCTCAATATTAGTTGGCTCGAATGTCTGTCCAGTCTGATAGATGTGAATCTCTTTAGCATTCCATTTCTCATATGGATATACCTCGAGATAGTTGCGAGCAATGATCATCAGCCCATTTGCTATAAACTGCACAAATGCAAAAATAAATTATAACAATACACTCTTCCAGTAAGATGTTGCTAATTGTGAAAGTCTAATCCAGGAATAAGCAGGGTATAGACAATGGACTGTCAGAGTGGCATTAAATACAGTAGAATGGCATAGATTTGTGATATCACAGTGTCTACTTAATACAGAAGCCAAATTCACCGGTATACAGGATGTCCCATTTATCTTGTGCACCTATTATAACTTTTTTGTTTGGATAGGTATTGGAATTTTTTGTTTTTGAGAGTTATGTTAGAACGAGGGGCTAACATGAGTGTAGAGATTTGGTGCATGTAACTACATTATGGTACAAGATACATGTGACTTCATCAATTTTTCAAATAGCACTACATATTTTAATCATGATTGATTACACATATTAAGACGAGTTCAAAAATGTATCATAATGTCACCTTCTGTATTGCCTTCTGTATCAGTACATTTTTGCTCTCATATGTGATTCGTATATCTGTATCATCACCAATACTGACTTTAACTTGGCCTTGATTTGACATACAGTGTGCGACCATAGCTTCTGTTATCTTAATTTCAATAATACATCATCCTACACTCTTAGGACAAATCATATGATACAGAGTGATTTATATAGAACTGACACATTTCTTTCTTTAATTATTCCATTGGAAATTCATTCAATGACCCAATTTTAGCACCAAATGAAGCAGAATGTTCTGGAGTTTCGATTCCTTGTCACTAGATGCGCAGATGTTTATGTTTTATTCCTATTGTTGGCAGCCTAAAGCCATATAGGGTTACGGTTGTTCATCAGCTACACGAACCAGATAAGGATAAAAGATTGAATTATTGTCGTTGGTTTCAGACGTTCATTGTGCAAAATCCTGCCATATTGTCCATCACATGGTTCACAGATAAAGCATGGTTCCATTTATCCGGTTATGTGAACTCACAGAACTCACGCCATTGGGCCATCGAAAATCCACATGTCACCCATGAAGCACCTATGCACCCGGTTAAAATAGGGGTTTGGTGCGCAATATCCGCACAGAGAATAGTGGGGCCAATTTTTTTTTTTTAAACCAGACTGTGAACACTGCAGAGTACCGACTGATTTTCATGGAGTTTGTTGAGCAACTGGATGATGTAGAGCTGAGTCAAGGATATTTTCAGCAAGATGGCGCTACATGCCATACATCAAATGAGTCCATGGAACTAATTGCAAGTTTCTTTGACAAGCGAATAATTTCCAGGAACCTGTGGCCACCGAGATCTCCGGATTTGACAACGCCGGACTTCTTTCTATGGGGTTACTTAAAAGACAGGGTTTACGCCACACGTCCCCAGACATTGGACGATCTGAAGCACAACATCACACAGGAGATTCAAGCTATTGACAACAGAGTGGCCAGTAACATGGAACGACGTGTTGAGTTGTGCCTTATGCAGGATGGAGGACATTGTCAACATTTGCTATAGAGGTAAATAATCTCCCAAAATTCCTCTACATTTTAGGTATAATAAGTTGTCGCTAGCACAATTCGTTTTGAAACAATTAATGAAAGAAATGTGTCAGTTCTATATAAATCACTCTGTAGCATGCACTTCATAGTGATGCATTAATGTTTACCAGATTGATAACAGGTCATGGTTGTTTGGCAAGCCACGTGTACAGGACAGCGATTTCTTATACATCTGCCTGTTTATTGCGTGATGTGAATAAAGAGATGAACATGGAACACATCAAAACATGCGTAGCATTGCTACAAGAATATGATATTGTACAAAAATACTGGACTGCAAGACAGTGAATGACTTCATTGTAAACTGTCTAGGCACTGGACTAACAACAACAGACTATGGTCACACCAATAGTACATTGTAATCGATAGTATAAATCAGAGGTCTGCATCGGACGTTTTCGCTCGAGCGCCAAGTAGTTCATAGCATAATCCGATAGGGAGCACACATGCATGATGGGTAAAATTGTCGCGAGCGATAAATCCTCGAACAGTATAAGCCGAGCGTTAGACATTCGTTCTTGTTACAGTGATGAACTGTGTAGTAACATCATAGATGTTTATCATTTCAAAACTTGGCAGTGTTTAATTAATCTCTCCATAGTACAACTACAAAACTTGCTTTAAAACGTATTATAAATGTTGTAGGTACGGTAAATGTTTTTTTTTTTTTTTTTTTTCACACAGGAGTGATTTTGATTCTGCCACATCTGATAGATGTTATTGGATGTAAATGTAATTATTATAAGCGGAGAACACAATCACGATAACGCAAGAACCGCATCAAGTTTTCTAGTAATAATAATAATAATAATAATAATCTCTAATAATTAGTGTATCAATCTTTGCGTCTGTAACAGTTGTGCAGCATGATTATTCGTTTTATTATATTTTCTGTGACGTTATCTCTGTACTAATATTGTTATTAATTTACTGCTATATAATAATATTTTGTAAACCGTTTCTACATTGTCGCAGTATATAGGCGGAACACTACGTATGGACCTATCATATTATATATGTGGTAAATCAAACATTGAATAATTATTAATTAGCAATAATAACTGTATATCGAGATTTTTCATACTATTTTATTTATAACTTCATGTTCCTGTTTTGTTACGTTCCATTGACTGTTCCATTAAACATTTGTCATAAACGCAGAAAATAAAGCCTTATTTTTAACTGTGTGAGCAAAACATATGTTTATCTTATCTGTTGCCTTCCATACAAGATAAGACATGTCGGTGAGATGACCTTGTACTGTGCTTCTATTTATTACAAGCGTATCAGCACTCTGGTATAAATGAATATCTCAAATTGAATGTAAGCTTGTAGAAATGTTATTCTGTTTGCACATAAAAATTGTACACTTAGTTAAATATGTTATTGTGATTTTGTGAACATATCATATTACATGTTTGCGAAATTTTATTGTTAATGTATGTTTGCTAATGGTAAATTTAATGGATATTTAGAATATGTATGGTATAATCTAATAATTGATTGAATAAATTAGAGAATAAATAATTAATTATTTTCTTTTTATTATATCAAGTTACTGTACAAGATGACTTTACCTTTTCCCCTGCAATATCTATATCAACAATTGTCTCCAACCCTTCAGCATCTTTAGAACAGCAGGCAAGAAAATGTCGAACAACAAACTCATACACCTGTTTCTCATTCCCTGAAACATAAATAGAACAATAACAGACAGACTTCAAGAGAAATAATTTTTGTTCATTTCTACCAAAATAATTATTTCCTTCTTAGAACTTTGTATTATCAAACACAAAACACAATGACTCAAGCACAACTATTACATACTTAAAAATGACTTTTAAGGAACCCGCAGGTTCATTGTCGCCCTCACATAAGCCCGCCATTGGTCCCTATCCTGTGCAAGATTAATCCAGTCTCTATCATCATATCCCACCTCCCTCAAATCCATTTTAATATTATCCTCCCATCTACGTCTCGGCCTCCCCAAAGATCTTTTTCCCTCCGGTCTCCCAACTAACACTCTATATGCATTTCTGGATTCGCCCATACATGCTACATGCCCTGCCCATCTCAAATGTCTGGATTTAATGTTCCTAATTATGTCAGGTGAAGAATACAATGCATGCAGTTCTGCATTGTGTAACTTTCTCCATTCCCCTGTAACTTCATCCCTTTTAGCCTCAAATATTTTCCTAAGCACCTTATGCTCAAATACCCTTAACCTATGTTCCTCTCTCAAAGTGAGAGTCCAAGTTTCACAACCATACAGAACAACTGGTAATATAACTGTTTTATAAATTCTAACTTTCAGATTTTTTAACAGCAGACTAGATGATAAAAGCTTCTCAACCGAATAATAACACGCATTTCCCATATTTATTCTGCGTTTTATTTCCTCCCGAGTGTCATTTATATTTGTTACTGTTGCTCCAAGATATCTGAATTTTTCCACCTCTTCGACAGATAAATCTCCAATTTTTATATTTGCATTTCGTAGAATATTCTGATCACGAGACAACTATTAAAAGAGACAAAACTCATACGTAATAGCTAGGAAAAGATGCTATCCCCATTCCGGAGGCCATAGTCCTTAATGGGACACATTTGGCTCCATTCATTCACTATATTATCCCATCTTAATATCATGATGCCGCATAATGAGATTTACGAATTGCGGTAATTGTATATTTATTTACTTTAATGCATAATCACTTAAAAAACCTGAATATGGAATAAGTTCATGTACAATATTCTAGTTCAGGAAATTTTTATTTCCTTAAAACATGTCAAATGATAGCAAAGTTACTATTAAATAATCAATGAAGTATGTCACACCATGATCTGCAGGTTACTATTAAAAATGCCTTCTCTAAAGTTGGATAGTGCTTCCCGAAGTATTTTTTTAAACAAACATTTCCCTTGTTTCATTTTTTTATATTCTGACCATGATAAAAATAATCCGAACATAAAACTTGAATTATGTAAGGTAAAAGTATATCATAGTGCAGGTTTTCCTAGAGTCCAAACTCGCGCTTATCCCAGTGGAAAATTTACAGACTTAAAATTATTCAAAGGAACATCAAAGCATTAAAGTGCAGAATTTAGATGAATTAAGGACAAACATTGCACAATATCTTCTGAAATAAGATCACTTTAATTTTATGTTTCACTTATGAGGAAGGTAGTACACTTGTAGCTACGAAAACATTGCAGTAAAATTTAAAATTAACACTGAGGAAGTACACACCTGCCCCAGGTAAATTCTAATCCCAATCCCATTATTTACGAGGGGGATCCAGGAAATAACGACCGTTCACACATACCCGCCGCGCAGCTGACTCTCCTTCCTTGTTTGAAGGTCAACTGGCTTCCTTAACATGTGTTCTCATAATGTTGTGAGTACTGGTTGCAACAAGTCGCCATTGTGCATTTTGTGTTACTTCAAAATGAACGACGTGATTGATAATCCCACCGACTGTGAGGTGAGGAGTGTGATTCGATTTTTGAATGCCCGACATTTGAAACCTGCAGAAATTTACCGGCAATTGAAAGAAGTGTATGGTGATACTGTAATGAATGAAAGAAATGTGAGAAAATGGTGCGAAATGTTCAACAATGGGCGAACAAATGTCCACGATGAAACTCGACCCGGACGCCCATCACTCATCACAGAAGACCTGAAGACTAAAGTGAACGACAGAATCTTGCAAGACAGGCGCATATCACTCAACGAATTCCATATTGCCTTTCCTGACATTTCTCGTTCTTTGCTTGGTGAAATTGTGTCGCAACATCTTGCCTACCACAAAATCTGTGCACGATGGGTTCCACAGCAACTGAGTGACCAACACAAAACTCAGAGAATGGCCTCAGCATTGACATTCTTGATGCGATATCACACAGATGGAGACGCCTTTCTTGATCAAATTGTGACTGGTGATAAGACCTGGGTGTCTCACAACACCCCAGAGACCAAGCGCCAATCACGTCAGTGGCATCATCCCTCATCACCCAAGAAACCGAGAAAATTCAAACAGACTCTCTCAACACAAAAAGTCATGGCTACTGTCTTTTGGGATCGCAAAGGTGTTCTTTTGCTGGATTTCATGCCAAAAGGCACTACGATCAATGCAAATCGTTATTGTGAGACTTTACGAAAACTACGGCGAGCCATCCAAAACAAGAGGCGAGGAATGCTTTCGAGAGGAGTTGTGCTTCTTCACGACAACGCCAGCCCGCACACTGCTGCTTCAACTCGAGAATTGCTGGATCAATTCGGTTGGGAAATCTTTGATCATCCGTCCTATAGTCCAGACCTTGCTCCTACCGATTTTCACCTTTTCACTAAGCTGAAAGACTTTCTGGGTGGTACGCGTTTTGGAAGTGATGAAGAGTTGAAGAAGATAGTGAACACCTGGCTTAATGAACTGGCGGCAGAGGAGTATAACACGGGAATTCTAAAGCTAGTGAACAGATACGACAAATGTTTAAATGTAGGTGGTGATTATGGAGAGAAGTAAAGGAAGCTTCAGTTATGTAACAGACTTTGTTTTTTCAAATAAATATATTTTTTTAATTATTACAACAAAACGGTCGTTATTTCCTGGATCCCCCTCGTACTAATGATGTATACAGAGTGGAAGATGTTGAATGAAGGAACTGCGTAGAAAGTATCTTTAAGATAAAAGGAACACAATTTATTGTTCTTCGACATTTTGCATTTTTTTTTATTTAGTAATAAATCGACTTTGTTTCTATAAATAATTACAACATCACAATAAGTTCAGCAGCACTTGCCAATGCATAGAAATACCACTCCTCCGGAGCAGTGAGAACGGCTATGTAGTCAATGTCAACATCACACTTATTTAACAAGGCGACTGTCCTTATATCCCATCGTACTTAAGCGCTAGATTAGGGTAAGTATGTGCCTACATTTCGGTAACAGCATTGCCAAACATCCACTACATAAAGTGATTAATTAATAATTACAGTAATAAAACACTCTTAAATCATTAACTTGACAGAAACATTAGGTTTGTGCAAAAATTATTTGTTGGAACTGAGAACTGTAATGTGAAGATGTTTATAAAATGTTGATTTCTAAATGTTTAAAAGATAATTGCATCAAAAATTATCTTTGGAAAACGTATTATATGTCTTTCACGTGTTAAATTTTTATGTTATCTGTTGTTGTTGTTATCTAATGTCGGGCTTTGGCAACGAAGCCATTAGCGTTCTTGCTCTCCAATATTTCTCTGTGGTGGATCCATCAGGTAGAACTTCACAGGTTTGTAGATGATCTTCAGTCATTTCTTCTTCTTTGTTGCATAGAGGGCAATTTGGATTTGTGTAAATTCCTATTTTATTCAAGTGTTTGGCCAAATAATCGTGTTCTGTAAGCAGTCTGAATTTTGCTACTGCAGATTTACGTGGGATTTCTGGAATAATTTCTGTTTTTTTTTTTATTAAAATCCTCCATTTTTTATCTTTGGCTTTGGTACATAGTGCTTGGTTTTGCTTGATTTTATATTTATTTTTAATTAGTCTTTTGATGGATGTAAAAGGTACGCTTGTATTTGTATTCTGAATTAAATTGGATCCTTTTTTGGCAAGAAAGTCAGCAGTTTCATTTCCAGCAATTCCGCAATGTGCAGGTATCCATTGCAATTGAATTCTTTTCTGTAGTTTTTGAAGTTGTTGGATCATTTTGTGACATTCTTTAATTTGGATTGACATCATTTTATATGAATTTATTGCATATAATGCTGCTTTAGAATCAGAGAGAATGACAGCATTTTGAAATGTATCTATTCTGTATAGTAGGTGTTGGAGTGAGATATGAATAGCCATTATTTCCGCATCAAAATTTGTTGTATGATATTCTGCTGGTTGATAAAATGAGAATGACGCACACGTAATTCCTGATCCTGAGTTGTTATCGATAGTAGACCCATCTGTGTAGATATGTAACCATTCTTCTGGTGGGTATCTATTGTTCACAGCTTCTAATGCCAGCGCTTTTAGTACAAGTTTGGAAGTTTCAGACTTTGTAACTGGTTCTTCTAAATCTAGTTGAATGTTAGTTGGTTCGAAGGTTAGAGGGTTTTCTCTGCTTAAAATGTTTCTTTTTTCCCATTTTGTTGTTGTTAACCGTAGCATTTTTTCATGATGTGTTAGTGCCTGCTCCTCTAGAGTGAGATATATTGCTAATTAACCTAATTTTTATGTTATCTTGTTAACATGTTTCGACCTGTTATTGGTCATCTTCAGACAACAAGGTAACATAAAAATTTAACACGTGAAAGATATA
>NC_091130.1:136150451-136200451 GCF_040183065.1 Periplaneta americana
TGCCACCGACCTGGCCCGGGATCGAACCCGCAACCTTGGGCATAGAAGGTCAGCACTATACCAACTCGCCAACCAGGTCGACTGTATTCAGTACTAAAAATAAACATTGTACGTATTTCAAAACTTTATTTTTAAATATCGTCCCTCCTCTGGCAAACTAGCGAAAGTGACAAATAAGGGCCCCTGCACTTAAGGTCTATATTGTACTAAGTACTAAGTATATCTATACGAAAATTACTAAATTTCAACATGGAAAAAAAATATTTGTGCAGTACAGTATGTCTTTACATAACCTATAAACGTATTTTCCAATTATCCGGCAAAATCAGTTATCCGGCACTGGCTTTGTCCCACAGTTACCGAATACGAGAAATTCTACTGTATTATGTTATTGTTTTCTACATTGCTATATTTGTATTGTTTATGTATGTGCCATAAGACAACAACGTCTGACTGGGGAAAACGTGCATTTGCTTTAGGCAGTGTCAAAGACAAAGACAGGTTGTGGAGTGGCATAAAGAAGATACGACTGAAAACATATGCAGCAATTGTTTCTTCAATTGAAACTGAAATCGATACATAAATGACCTGCTGAACTTGGTGTACCTCGAACAACAATGCAAGACCACATGAAATTTTACACTTGAAAGTCAGACCTTTCCACCTCATGTTCGTCAATGAGTTATCGGATGGAGACCTGGAACAGCGCGCTGTAGCATGCCATGCTTTGTTAGCAAAATTTTCAAATGCAGTATCCTGCACAAAAGTGCTGTTTTCTGATGAAAGTGCGATGCATCACAATTCACATACCAAAAACGTTGCCTTCTGGGACAGACATTCCCCATTTTAAGCCTGAGTTAGAAAGTAATGCACAGCACATAATATAAGAGCTGGGATGACATGAAGTCATTTGTTTGGATGTGGATTTGGATTTGTGTGTACAACATGATAGTGAACACAAATCAATTAGACATTTAATTTGTAATTTATAAGTAAATACAGGGTGTAAACGATACAAACTACAAAAAAAAAAAAAAATTCTTGGTAGAGCATAAGTAACTTAAGAAAAGCGCCAAATAACGTTTTCTTGTACAGTGAGGGTCACATAAGAACAGTTCCTAAACAGCAAATATTGCCGTCTTGTCAGTGTTGCAAACTGTTACCTGATATCACACGATCCTACATACTAAATGAATTATTTACTTACCGCACTTTATGTTGTAAGGTAATTCTAATTAATTCAATAATTTGTAACATATTTTCGTAAGAAAACTATACGGGGAAAGGGATCAACATGTCAAGTATTTTGTCTAGCAATACGAAATTCATTGGTTTGACTAAACAATTGACTCACGAAACCTAACCTAAAAATGTATTTTGTTTGACCACATGAAATTATTAGTACTAACTCCGAAAACTTACCTGACTATAGTCTCGAATTACAGCCACAACGCAACACACAAAATAACTATTATGTATTAATATTAATACTGATATTAATTAATTATTAATATGCTCAAATTTCACTGGCTTCCAGTAACCGGCTCAGAAATCTAGTACAATTTTAATTTCATGGCACTCCAGTACCGACAAATATTGTCGATACTTGTCTCAGCTGCCAACATACTAGTTACAAAATCACTACCGTTTGTAGTATTTGTCAATATCGAAATTCGAAACGAAGTTGACAAAAGAAAATTCAACCTGCAAACTAGAAAATCACTACAGTCCACTAGCATATGTAGTAATGGGGGAAAAATGGTTAGGTTTCACCCTTTGGGTTTGAAGTAAGCTGACTTGGACTATAACTATTAAAATTTTTTCAGAAAAAAAAAAGTTTTGTGTCTAACTTTTTTGAAAATGAGAATAGACAGTCATTTACTTTGCTTGATATGTATGCTGAAGCAGTCGTTTGTTACTTTGTTGTGTATTGGTATATGCTGGACGCAAGGTCACTGGCACTAGCATTCACGTTCAGCCAAAATGTAAACAAATAATCAAATTACTATTATTTTTCAAAACATGGTATTTTACAAATTAAAAATAGAATTATCGAAATAATTAAATTTCGCTAGACACTGTGTTCAGTACACCAATATGTAATGTATAAATAATTTTGGCAGTTTACATCCTGTATAATAATAGTACAAATAATTATTAAATAACTACCGTGATTTATCCGAACATAAGATAACTTCGAATTTAATATGACCCCTAGTTTTCCAATGGCTTCCATAGGATTTAATTTTTTAAGGTATTTTTGTTGATGAATTTACAGACAATTAATCCATTATTAACTATAGTTTTATAATACATAAAATTTCAAGCTTGCTTACTTCTGTAAAATAGACAGAGCTTAATGATGGAATGAAATTTGCATCAGTGTAACTCTTAGCAGTCTAAATATTCTAGGCATTTACAAAAAATAATGTACACGAACTAACCGCTAGATATTGAAGCTGAAGTACAGTAAATATTTGGAACAGAGTATTTTTTTTTAATATACCATGCAATTCGATGCCATTGTGAACAAATAGATAGTGGGAAAAATAACTACACCTGTGGTTAGTGCACTATACAATATAAAAATTAACGCAACTTGTGTATTTTTCTTAAGATGAGAATTTAAAATGACCCCTAATTTTTCAAATGCAAAAAAAAAAAAAAAAAAAAAAAAAAAGCTCGTCTTATATTCGATAATGGTTATGAGCACTTTTCCACCATTCTGTATATATTGTTACCTATCCTTAGATCCAGTTCTTGTCTTACATCAACAGCATTACTGATATTAATGTTGGGCTGGGAGAGGTTCTGAAGAGCACGACGTGCTGACTGGGCTGTGATCTCAGAGAATTTTGCTCTGTAATGACATAAAAATTGCACACATATTATGACTTATATGGAAGACAAGTTAATTTCCTTTAAATATGTGGAATTAATAAATGAAGTATAGTTTCTGTAACAGTTATCCATTCACAAACTAAATAATAATAATAATAATAATAATAATAATAATAATAATAATAATAATAATAATAATGATGTTAATGATAATAATAATAATAATAATAATGATAATACTGATAATGATGAAATGATGATAATGATAATAATGATAATGATGATAATAATAATGTTAATAATAATAATGATAATACTGATGATGATGATGATGATGATGATGATAATGATAATAACAACAATAATAATAATAATGTTAATGATGATAATAATAACAAATAACAATAATAATGTTAATGATAATAATAATAGTAATGTTAATAATAATAATACTAATAATAATAATAATAATAATAATAATAGTAATAATAATGATGATGAAATGATGATAATGATAATGAGATAATGATGATGATAATAACAACAACAACAATAATAATAATAATAATAATAATAATAATAATAAAGCAATAATAATAATTTATTTATTTATTTATTTATTTTATTTATTTAGAATATTAACGTGCAAAACAACAGCACAAAGCCAATTACAGTTTAGCACGATACAAAACAGAACAAAACAACAAATGATGATGAGAATGAATGACAGAAAATGGCAGTGAGATGAAGTACAAACAATATAATAGTCTACATCAATAATTGATCAAATGCAACAGAGTAGAATAGCATAAATAATTACAAAATTAGTACAATGAGATAATTGAAATAGTGGTATAGTCTACATTAATCAATTGACCAAATGCAACAAATAAATGGACAAATAATTATTAAAATTAGATCAGTGAGTTAATTAAAAAATGAAGCCTGGAATAATATGAGTATTGTAATGATATGCAATTGACAAGAATAGTATGATACATATCTTAACAAATGGCATTATTAATAATACTGACATAAAAACTCAAAGATATACTACACATTAAATGGATCCAAGTTGAATCCATGCAAATTAGCATATTTAATACATCTGCTGACCGGAGAGAGAGATTTAGGATTCCTATTATAAAACAATTTATGAAATCTTAAACCCTTAGCAGGAATACGAAGATTGATATTGCTTATGAAAGATTCACAATCAATATCACCCTTAATGACTTTACAAAAAAATAAATAATCAAGATCCTGACGTCTGGTGAACAAACTACCGCAATTGAAATATTTGCAATTAATCTCATAGTTATAATCGGAATTTGGTAAAAATCTATAAGAACACATTGAAATAAATTTTCTTTGAATATTCTCCAATTTAGCCGAGTCAGTGGAAGTAATGGAGTTCCATACAACAGATGCATATTCAAGCTTGGATCTAACCAACATATAGTATAAAATTAATAAACACATAGGAGTGGAAAAAGAATAAGTTATAGACCTAATTAGACCAAGCATTCTTAATGAATAATAATAATAATAATAATAATAATAATAATAATAATAATTTTATTAATAGCTCACAAAGAGATTACATACACTAAATAATTACACCTAAGTTATACACAATTCGTTATTTCAAGCTTACAATTTTATAACTAATTTTCTATAACATAAATATTCAATTTATGTTGACTTATCTTGCACATATAGTTTTAGTACAAGTTTCAACCAATCGAGTTTAATGTAAAACATATTTGTATAATTACTTCTTGTGTTTCATTTTTATTTAATTTTGGATCACATTTTACACAATATCTTTCAATTTCATCATATAATAGTTCTGCATTTCGGTCATTGATGTCGACATTAATATATATCTCCCTCTCCATCTCTCTGTGTTTTTCTTCTTTTAGCACAATTTTCCTGGTTCGCACAGACAAAATGTGTATTTTTTAATAATGACAGTTTCTAGTATTAGACTATAAGTTTAGACATGAATTGTTTAATTTTTCAATAAATTAGAATATTAAAAAAAAAGTCCCTTAATGAATACTAACCTATATATTCTGAGATTATTCTTCACTGCTGAACACACCTGGATTATTTCAAATCCAATATTCTCCCCTTCTCTGTCGCAATCAGTCCATATGATGAGTACTCCACACTGGCGAACTTCTCTCTCTAAAGTACGCTACATCAAAAACAATTTTACATATTACATTTGTAAATACATTAAAATGAATATCCACTATACTATACCAATACTGAATGTTTCAAATGTGTACCAAGTACATAAGACTCATAATATGCATATAAATATGGAGAAAAATACACAACTGAATTACAAAATACTGACATATCTAATTTAAAAGGTTGTGTGTATTGTGCTTCAGAGAATCTATTGGCTGTGACTGAGAGGAACTGAATATTCCCGGTGGTACAGTTTGCGTAAGCATATGCAATACTGGAGTTACAAGCATTTTTTTTTCTTGATGGGATTGTAACTGCAAAGGAGTACAATCGCATGTTGAGATAAGAAATTATGCCAGAATTAAACAATGGCCTCATGTTTCAAGCAACAACAAAATGGTGCTGCACCGCACTATGGATTAAATATATGTGCATTTTTAATTATCATTTTCAAGGGTGGATATGAAGGTCTGGTATAATCGACCGGACGTCAAGGTCACCGGACCTCACATCATGTGATTTTCTCAATGTGGGAAACATGAAAGGAAAAGTTTTTGCTATGCAACCGAGAGACCAACAGCACTTACAGGAAATAATTTTATTGAACATAAATTTGATAATGTTATTGGTTACAGTGGTGCCCTTTGCAACAGGATTTGCAAGTTAGTGACTAATCACTATTACAAACATATCGACAACAGTGGTGGTCACTTTAAACAATTCTCATAAGATAGAGTATGAAAACATGCCATCACCCAATATAGGCCTAAGGAAGAAATATAGAACGTAACCTGTTGCATTTGTTATAATTGCCTAAATTTAGTGAATAACCCATGCATTAAATAAATTAATTAAGAAAAAAAAGTTCTCCATACACATGCCACTGACGCGTGTAGGAGACGAGAAGGTACAGCTTCTTTGCTTTCTGAAACTCACTATATGAGAAACATGTGACGAGAAATAAATTGAATAAATAATAGTAGTAATACAAAATGAGTGATTTGCTGAGAGCCTACGAAGCCTACAAAAACTACTGAAAATGTATCAATATTAAAAAGGTAATTCGGTAGAAAACATTGGTCAATACAGCAGACAATCATCGAGGATCAGTAAAATCTGGTTCACAATAAACCGGGAACGAGAACCAGAATGAAAACGAGACGCAGAGGACGTGAATATGAAAATTTTTTATTCACAATAAACCGAGAACGTAGACGACTATGCATATCGATATGCATGTCAATAATGATATGTAAAGTCGATATTACGCATTCTGATGTTATTTGTGTATAATTGACCAAAGGCGTTCTATCATGAGTACAAGGCAGCCAACATAAACACAAGTTAACCAACTTCGAAATTTCAACTGAAACATTTCATTAGGTACGGTACTATAAATATGCTCATGCATCTTTATTATCACAACCTATTTTAAGTCTACCATAACTTGAAATAATTAGAGAAGAAACATTTGTAATAGAACAAAAATGAACACAACAGTAGTTGTTGAATTGAAGCATGAATATGTAGTGTGTAATACAACCAATACAGTAATAAAATATGATTCACTTACGATCGGTGTTCAAAGATGCAGCTATTAAAAGCCATGTATTCTCCTTCAGTTTCTCATCTTTATACGAGGTGCGCCGCTTATCGTAAACGTGAGGATTTTCCTCAACATTCAATATTAGAATCTCATCAAATAAAACTTGCTCCATGATGCACAGAACAGAACAAAATAATGCATAGGTTATGTCACGGTCTTCTTGCTACAAAATATACGACGACAAAATAGCTTTTAGATGGCAATAGAATGAATCTAGTGGGCTGTGATCGGAAACGTGAATGCCAAAGTTGAAACTTGGCCAACTCTCCATTCCCGATCCTGGACTCCAGCAAGCTTTTCGTTAATTGTGAATGCTCACATTTAAATGTGCACATTTTAACAATTTTACCGTTTTCGTTCCGATTCTCGTTTCCGGTTTATTGTGAACCAGCCTTAACAGTTAGGTTTGGTTTGTTTAGACTTTTGGTATGCCTACCAAAAAATAATAATACTTACCTTAATTTGTTGGTAATCTTGTGGGCAAAATTTGGAAACAGGAGCATCGAAAAGGGCCATGGGACTGCAGCCTCTCCAATTTTTGTAATTTCCTACGAACTCAAGGTTTAGAAGGTGCCCAGACACAGAGGTCATGATCATTTGACATCTCTGACCAAAGACGGTACAGTCAAAGTCATATATTTTGTTATACCTCGAAAAACCGTCCCTCTGTAATAGAAATACAGTATTTTAAATATAGGCCTATCTATTTGCAATTTATAAACGCCAAATTCTAAGTACGGCCAAGGTACAGAGAGATAGGCCTACACTCACATAACAAAATCAATCAAACGTTTTTTAAAATGAAAATATCTCTGCAAAAATCCAAAGCAGGTACACGATTGGGTAGTCTATACCCAGGATTGTAAAACAAAATGGAGTAGCTGTATTTCAGACTATCATAATAATGAGGCTAGATTAGGTAAGGTTAGGTTTGTTTCTGAGTATCTATATGAAAAGTCTTTGCGACTCCCTTAACATTTATTCTGTAAATTAAGTTTCATGTTTATTTTGTAACATACTATTTTAAGTGCCCTTTCTACAATGAGTGAGAAATAAGAGTGTGATTGAGATTGTGTGAGAGAACTCACATAATATATGGAGACTTGGCGTCATCTTGTCCAAACACAATTCAGTTTATGTCCCCCATGGGGCATGAATTACGATTGGCTAATGTGACACCAAGCAAATCTTATTTATCACTCACTGTAGACTGTATGAACATAAAATGGATGAAAAACAGAAATAAAATTACCCGTCTTAGGTTGCCACCTGACAGATAACCTGCTAAATTCTTCGCAGCGTCGTTTTTTTCCGCTACATTTAAAATCTTCATTGTAACAGATCTTCCTATATAATCAGATTTACTACATAATCCTAAAATATTAATCTTATTAAAATTTCTACACCGGACACTGCAAACTATCCTCAACAAACCTACTGCAAACATTAACCTTAACGTATTCACTTATAGTCTTCGCACATCAAATAAAGTAAATTATTCCGAATAAGTTATAAACTTTTCACACTCCGTGCACAATTCTATCGCAAATCACAAACGATCGGAACGGCTACTGGAGACTCTTAACATATTTACAAATTGATTAATTAAAATTACACATTTTAAAATTAACCTTTCAGCGCGGACTACGCGCCATTCCATGACTTCCAGTATAGCCAACTCCTGAACACGTGAACATAACCTGAAATTGCCCAAGCAGTGCCGAAATATACCCAATATGACCGTAATATCACAGTAATATCCATGGTAATATCATGAGCTCTCCAAAGGTCCTCTCAGAATGATCTCTACCAGGATCTTCTAAATTTAAAAGTGTTTTTTTTTCAGGACTTTCTAAATTTAGAAGTGTGGCAGAATGGCAATAAATAGAACGCCATTAGGGTAAATTTTTTCTCATACTTGCAGAGTTTTCCCCGTTTTCCCATTAAGTATTATCAGAAAGATATAGCAGAACCACACTACATATCTGTGAGCACCGCACTAAAAATGCGCAAAACAAATGAATCGCGTGCGTTTTTTTAATTCGTTATTTCACGACGCTTTACCAACAAATGAGTCCATGGTCCAGCACCGAAAGTTACCCAGAATTTGCTCTTAATGGGTTGAAAGAAAACCCAGAAAAAAACCTCAACTTGTTCCAACCAGGATTTGAACCCGGGCCCGCTCGTTAAACGGTCAGGCATGCTAACCGTTACTCCACAGCGGTGGACCCGCGTATGAAAACGTATTTGGTGAAAAGAGCGACTTCCGCCGATTTTGGAATAGACACCGACGCACTTGAACTGCCAACATTAGAAAACAAGAAACCGCACTCAATCGCTTTCACCTTCATCTTAACGGGATAATAAAAGCCTAACCTAATCGCGTCGGTGTCTATTCCAAAATCGGGGGAAGTCGTTCAACGCTCATTTAACCACGTATTTTGCAGTCATAAAATTATGACGTCACAATGTAAGGTATTGGTCATAGAATACAGAGTTGAAGAGAATTCGATTTTGCAACAATACTGTCAACAATGAAACACTAAAAAAAAAATGGTCTGAAAATCTATGAATAACAATATAAGATTGTAAATATTTTATCAAAGAAAAACAAAATGTAACTGTTGATAGTGATTAGTCCGTCAGATGGGAACATTAAGCCTGGCAGCCCTCTTGGTGTTATTCGACAGAAGTAGACCACGTGCCGACATCGGGTTTCCCATCCTCATCTCCATCACTATCCTCACTCGTTCCATAAACTACACTTACACTTACCCTAGTATACGACATAACTCTCAGATACACATCATGTACAACGTGGCCCGTCAAAGTGGTGTGCAACTATAAATTGGTCACAGTCCTACCATCTATCCGCTATATGTGGAACACGAATCACATAAAGTGAAGTGGTTAGGCATTGGTTACATACATACAAAATGTAGCCTAATTTCGTCTAAATTTATTCGGTTGAGAAGCTTTTATCATCCAGTCTGCTGTCGAAAAATCTGAAAGTTAGAATTTATAAAACAGTTATATTACCGGTTGTTCTTTATGGTTGTGAAACTTGGACTCTCACTTTGAGAGCGGAACATAGGTTAAGGGAGTTTGAGAATAAGGTGCTTAGGAAAATATTTTGGGCTAAGAGGGATGAAGTTACAGGAGAATGGAAAAAGTTACACAACACAGAATTGCATGCATTGTATTCTTCACCTGACATAATTAGGAACATTATATCCAGACGTTTGAGATGGGCAGGACATGTAGCACGTATGGGCGAATCCAGAAATGCATATAGAGTGTTAGTTGGGAGGCCGGAGGGAAAAAGACCTTTAGGGAGACTGAGACGTAGATGGGAGGATAATATTAAAATGGATTTGAGGGAGGTGGGATATGATGATAGAGAATGGATTAATCTAGCTCAGGATAGGGACCAATGGCAGGCTTATGTGAGGGCGGCAATGAACCTCTGGGTTCCTTAAAAGCCAGTAAGTAAGTAATTTCGTCTAAATGGCGACTCAATAAATCCATTACTCGCTGACAGCCCCCCTTATGTAGCCTAAATTGCGATATATCAAGACTTGCAGATAAGCATTTTCAGTATGGAGAAGAGACTTGTGGCTGCTATGTGGCTTCTGAAGAAAAAAAAACATGAGTAAAATAATGCAAAAATTTCAGGGGTCATTTTGGTAGGGTGCCATCAAGCATAGGTAACTTGTCGAAGTGGGAGAAAAAGGCTTTGATCATGGGCTGCGCAGCAAAGTGGGAGACTCTCCACTCAGTGAGAAACCTGTGCTGTTTTTTTATGTAGATGCTCGTGGAGCCATAAGGCAGCAACAAGTTTCTTCTCCATACTGAAAATGTGTATCTACAAATCAATGGCTTGATTGCCAAAGAAATCAAGAAGAAAATGTGCCTTCAGCTGCAGGTGCTGCGACCAATAATGCATGTCATGGGGGGGAAACTTAAAATGAAAGCTTTTCACTCTGTCAATGATTCAACAGACAGATTTAAACAGGCACCAGACTGCATGTGCCTTGTTGCTGCAAACATTTCCAACATTTGTGAGGAAGAATGAAGTTCCCTTCACTGGCAAATGCGTCATTTACCACAGTTCACGAAATCGAAACATCTTGTGAACTAAGGAGAATCCAAGAAGAATCCCAATCATGAAATTGAACACAATCTCTGCACGTGATCATGGTGCAACTCAAACTGACGTCGTAGATGAATAATAGGTACATTTCTGTTCATAATTAATAAATGAGGGTGGCAATGAACCTCCGGGTTCCTTAAAAGTCGTAAGTAAGTAAAGGTACGGTCACACATCGCTACTTTTGCAGTGATGCAGTACAAAAAACTGCGCAACTCTTGTAATGCGACGTGTGAACAACGGTGTAACCCGAAAAGTAGCGGCTGCCGAACCTGCTGCTCGCTACTTTTTCATGCTGCGCGCAGCTTAAAAGTAGCGACGTGTGAACAGGGTTCTCAGGGTTGCAGCCGCAGCATTTTTGATATCGGTTTTGTTGAAACTTTTGCAGCAGTTGCGACCAGTATTGCCACCCATATGTGCCAATGATACTTTTATTGTTTGGATGTATTTTAATGTTAGATGTGATGAAAATAAATGATTTGTAACAGTTATTAAATGCACAACACAGTCTGAGCGTATTTGCTGACGATATAATTCATTTTTTTAATTTTCTGTAGCATAGTTTCAAACAGGAGAGTTGCCAACATTGATTACGTGAATATGCTGTTGGTTATCATTTAAGTATATAGACGTTTTTAAAAGCTTTATAGTAAAAATAATGCCAATTTCTGAATACTAGTTAGGACAGAAAAGCAAATAATAGATAAGTAAGCTTTCACATGAATTTTTTAATAATGCGAACATAACCACAAAATGTATATTGAGACGTCAACATGGAGCTGGAAACCTGCAGCATGATTGCGGCTGCAAAAGTAGAGCCTTGTGTGTGAACAGACTCGCAACCTCCAGTTGCAACTTTTGCTGCACTCGGGTTGCGCAGCACGAAAAGTAGCATGCAGCCCGCTACTTTTGGCTTACGTGTGAACACGACACGCAACTTTTGCAGCTGCAGTACAAAAGTTGCACAGCGAAAGTAGCGACATGTGACCGTACCTTTAGTAAGCATAACAACAGGTGTAGTGGGACTTTTCGCTCATTCTGCAGACAAAGAAATACAATGGCATAGGTAAGGTATGGACAACACCACGTGAGGAAACAATACCATTTACAAACAATATAGAAAGATAAAATTGTCAAATGTGAAGTATAAAATTTATCTCATCATTTTCTTACATATATTTATAACAATTTCAACATGCTGCTGACTTATTTCCATCTATACATTTCACCATACTATGATATCATAAGGTTTGTTCACACAGCAGTTCCAAACTGGTTTGAACAGTTTCAATCATGCGCATATGGATTTTACTGTTCGCACAGTGCAAACTTCAAACTCTGACTGTTTCTGACTAATAGCCACGTGTTCATACAGCATGTCAAACTGTCACAAATCGATTCCTGACAGTCGGAATTGATTTGCGAATCAAGTGCAAACCAGTCTTTAATCATAGTTGACGCATGAGCATTAAGATAGTTTTGCCATTGTTTTCTGCATCTTATTTACAACATAATCTATACAAATATATACCCTAAATATATAATCATATTTTTAGTACTGCTGTCTTCATATAATTGCCATTTTTCGGGAAGCTAATACTATATATGAGCGTGAGTACTATTCTAAAAGTTTTACCACATAAGTTATAAGTGTAGACCTATTATTTAATAGCTCTAACATTTAATTCTTTGGATACATCATGTCAAAAATTTTGGGAGTATGGTATAGACCTTTATGAAGTATTTATCGATTTTAGGCAAGCTTATGATTGCATAGTGAGGAAAAAGTTGTGCGCAGCACTGATTTCATATAATATCCCATCAAAATTAATAAGATTAATAAAAACTACCATGGAAAACACCACAGTACAAGTTAAAATTCAGAATGAGTTAACAGAAGAACTAACTGTAAGGAATGGATTGAAACAAGGGAATGGGCTGGCCTCAGTTTCATTTAATTTAGCCTTGGAATATGTAATTAGACAAATGGAAATACAAACAGGCTCAACGGTAGTATATAAATCAGTACAACTGATAGGTTATGCTGATAATATTGGCATTTTGGGAAGGTCAAAAAAGGCGGTAGAAGAAGTTTTTACAGAATTAGATGGGAAGGTGGCAGAGATAGGATTATGTATTAATACACATAAGACGAAAACAGTTCTTCAAACTAAAAAATCAGTACAAAATAAAGTTATCCAACTGAATAATACTGATATTGAAATAGTAGAAAACTTTAAATATTTGGGCTCCATAGTAAACAAGGAGAATGATGAATTAGTGGAGATAAAAGAAAGAATATTACGGGCTAACAAAGGCTATTTTTCGATGATCGACTTGTTGAAAACCCAAACAATACATAGGACTAACAAAATACGATTGTATAAAGCAATAATAAGACCAATATGTGAGACATGGACCATGCAAAGTAAGGCGGAGGAAAGATTGAACAGCTTCGAGAGAAGGATTTTAAGACGGATTTTTGGCCCAGTCCAAGATGAGAAAGGATGGAGAATAAGACATAATTCTGAGTTATATCAGTTATATAAAGATATGGAAGTATCCAGATTTATTAAATTTAGAAGATTACAGTGGGCAGGGCATGTTGTGAGAATGGATGAGAAGCGGATAGCAAGAAGGTCCTTCACCCAACAAATGCATGGGAAAAGAATAGTTGGAAAGCCCAGGAAAAGATGGGAGGATGAAGTCAGAAAGGACACCATGAATATTCTAGGGATAAGGACATGGAAAATGAAGGCCAGAGATAGAGAATATTGGAAGAGGCGCATTGAGGAGGCCAAGGCTCAAATTGGGCTGTAGCGCCATAGCAGCAGCAGCAGCAACGTCATGTCAAGCCGTTTTTATTTAATGTGTAAAATATAAAGCATAGACGAAGTTAATGATTTTATCTTTGTTCTCTTTTAAAACAAAATTCACAGTTTGACTGCCTCCGTGGTCTGTTGGTCAGCATGCTGGCTTGCAGATCCGGAGGTCCCGGGTTCGATTCCCGGGCTCAGCTCCCGGTGAAATTTTCTTGAAGAAGAAAAATTACCTGGGTGTCTAGAGTCTGGAAATTTGTATGAATGTGAGTGTGATTGTGAGTGTGGCGGGTTAATATTAATTAACCAATCATCAAAATATAAAATACATCAGGACTGTCACTGGGCAGTAACCTGAACACACGTTTCAGCGTCACATTGTTAACAAGTAACTCCCTCTGTTAGCACAACCATAAAGCATCTAATATATGCTATAGAGTTACCAACAACGGAAAAAAAAAATTCACAGTTTGTGATTATGAGTATGCTCTTGATAAAGATAACGCTATACTTCAGAATACCACGTAAGTACTTATGTAGCAAGACTGTGCAAATTGAAGATAATTTAAAAACATGTTTTTTATTGATGGTACAAGGGTAGGTAAAAAAAAAAAAAAGACAAAGGTATCCCTGTAATATGCCATGAAGGCACATGGGGGGGCATGGAGGTAAAGCCCCATGCTTTCCACGACCTCGGCACTAGAATGAGGTGGTGTGGTCAGCACCACGCTCTGACCGCCTTTTACCCCCGGGAAAGACCCGGTACTCAATTTTGTAGGAGGCTGAGTGAACCTCGGGGCCGTTCTGAAAGTTTGGCAACGAGAAAAAAATCCTGTCACCACCTGGGATCGAACCCCGGACCTTCCAGTCCGTAGCCAGCTAAAATAAATAAATACATAAAAAAAAGAGATATCTCTTACACCAAAAATAAATAATTCACGGTATTATTCTGAAGTCGTTCCCACATTAATTGTAATAAAATTATTTTCTGAAAGTGTTTTAAATTAGAAGTTAGGCCAATTTACGCCTGTAATTGTTCTTTCAGATGTCTGATTCAAACAATTCTAGTGATAATATGGAATAAATATCCAGTGGGGATGAGTTAGGCTGGAATTATGTCAGGAAAGAGACAGGCCTAAAAATGAAACTAAAGGCTGGTTCACAATAAACCGGAAACGAGAATCGGAACGAAAACGGTAAAATTGTTAAAATGTGTACATTTAAATGTGAGCATTCACAATTAACGAAAAGCTTGCCGGAGCCCGGGATCGGAAACTGAGAGTTGCCCAAGTTTCAACTTTGGCGTTCACGCTTCCGATCACAGTCCACTAGATTCAATTCTATTGCCATCTAAAAGCTATCTTGTCGTCGCATATTTTGTAGCAAGAAGACCGTGACATAACCTATGCATTATTTTGTTCTGTGCTGTGCTTCATGGAGCAAGTTTTATTTGATGAGATTCTAATATTGAGTGTTGAGGAAAATCCTCACGTTTATGATAAGCAGCGCACCTCGTATAAAGATGAGAAAATGAAGGAGAATACGTGGCTTTCAATAGCTGCATCTTTGAACACCGTTCATAAATGAATCATATTTTATTACTGTATTGGTTGTATTACACACTACATATTCATGCGTCAATTCAACAACTACTGTTGTGTTCATTTTTGTTCTATTACAAATGTTTCTTCTCTAATTATTTTACGTTATGGTAGACTTAAAATAGATTGTGATAATCAAGATGCATGAGCATATTTATAGTACCGTACCTAATTAAATGTTTCAGTTGAAATTTCGAAGTTGGTTAACCTGTGTTTATGTTGGCTGCCTTGTACTCATGATAGAACGCCATTGGTCAATTATACACAAATAATATCAGAATGTGTAATATCGACTTTACATATCGATATGCATAGTCGTCTATGTTCTCGGTTTATTGTGAATCAAAAATTTTCATATTCACGTCCTCTGCATCTCGTTTTCATTCTGGTTCTCGTTCCCAGTTTATTGTGAACCAGCCTTTATTTTCAACATATTATCCCTAGGTACAATAACATGAATTTATTATTTCCGTGTAACCAGCCTTGTAGCAGAGAATCTCTCTCAACAATTAGAAGTATCACGATATTTTAATTAACTGATTCTACTGTCATAAGTTCAAACACTTATCTAGACGGCAGTGGTTCCAACCAGTTTGAAAATACGTTCATACAGCTGAAATCACGGATGGTTTGAAATTGGTTTCCAAACCGATCATGCGCATTAGGTGAAGTCAGGACAGTTTGCAAACAGTTCTCAAACCATCACAAACTTGCTGTGTGAACAAACCTTTAAATTCTATAACTTAACAGTGCTGAAATCTCAGCAGACGAAGCTATAATTATGTCTCACATAACTCGTCACAGATCATCACTGTTTCTGTGACGTATCATCAATAGTCTCTGTTCCTTTTTCATCTTCTGAAATTCGCAATTGTTCCATTTTAACCATCACCAGTTCTTGCCTTGCTTTCCTTTTAGCTTCTTTGGCCTTCTTACGTTCTTCCTTTTCCTTTTTCTCTAGCAGTTCTTTGAAACGTTCATCTCTTGGATCAATTTTGAATCCAAAATGGCGACGGACCTCCTCCACCAACCTGTCCTTCTTGGCCTGTGTAAAAGAAAGAGTCTTTTTAGCAACAACAATTTTTTTTAGTCAGTTATTTAACTATTTAGAACTGATGGAAAAGTGATAGTAAGATGGTATATGGAAAAATGAGGCCGAGGATTCGCCATAGATACCTGACATTCGCCTTACATTTGGGGAAAACCTCGGAAAAAAAACCAGGCAATCAACGCAAGCGGGAATCGAACCCAAATCCGAGAGCAACTCCAGATCAGTAGGCAAATGCACTATTGTCTCAGAGTTATGCCAGTGATCAACAACAATAATAATAATAATAATAATAATAATAATAATACCACCTCGGAACTTTATGCACTAAATATATATATATATATATATATATATATATATATATATATATCTATGGGCTATGCCATCTCAAATCGACCGAAATATAGAGAAAATTGACCTCGCAATTTTTAAATCAATGAAACTTTTTCTGTCCGTTGACAACTGTGATTCAGTGCTTTGTGCAAAGTTTGAGGCATCAGAACTTCATAGTGTTTAAATTTAAAATATTTTAATTTATCGTATTTTCATAAAATTAGCAACTTTAAACTGTTGTGGCTCCAAAATCCTTTCATCCAGTGATCAAAATCATGGTTTATTTTGATGCTGGGAAGTTAAAGTTTATATTAACATGTATACAGTTTTTCTTACTTTTTATGGAAATGGAGAAATTTAGATTTTTCTTCATTAAGACGCCTTTGCCCACGAAAAAATATTTTAAAAATATATGGCTAGATTTTGCACTGAAAGTATAAATAAACACATATTTTTTACTGGTGCACCGTTGATAAGAAAGTATTGAAAATATCAAATAAAGAAAATAAATAGTATGCGCGTGAACTAACCAGCTGACTATGAGGCGGGAGCTAGCTGAGGTAAACAAGGCCAGGAGACATAAACACGTGATGTGTCGTCTAGTAGCGCATAGCTGGGCTAGCTTTATCACAAGTTTTCATAAACACAGGAGTAAAATGACGCCCAATGCTCGCTTATCTTCATCTCTCGGCCAGTTCGTGCAGTATTGCGCCGTTCAAGTCTAGGCGTGTGAATATAATTTATTTAATACCTTCGAAACTTATTGCCGAGCCACTAAGCAAACAATGCCGAATCCCTCTTAATAATGCAACGTTTTTTCTCAATATTTTTTACATTTTTACAAATGGGCAAAAAGCCTAAAAGTAAGTAAAATCAGATTATCTGTCTCTCTGTATACAATAAAAATAAGGATTACTTCTTAATATAATCTACCAAATGTCAGCTTCAAAATGAGCTCCCATTCAATGTTCTGCAGTAAATGGTTCCAGAGTTCTGAGCACTGAAAGAGGCTTGTTTTTATAAAATACGCTAAATTTGTCGCTCAATAGTACGAAAACCGTTTGACTTTCGATAGTATATTTTTGAAAATGCACTCTTCTCAGCACCTTGTATAAATAGGGAAAAAATTGGAGTATTAAAAGAATGCGAGGTTTTTTACTGATCGATTTCATATGGAATAGCCCATATACATGCAACTATGCAGTAAAATCTATTGAAATATACGCCAGGCATCCTTGGTCTGTGCGTTTTGTATACAAACATTAACTGCTGGGAAGATTGCTCCCCACTCCCTAGCTGAAACATCTGTGAATGGACAGTACAGCCCTAATGTTTTGTAAACAAAACGCATGGACCAAGTATGCCTATCCTGATACAGGTACTTTATCCAAACCTAATAATCATATATATGTAGAAATCATAAAAATGGCCAAATGAACTGAGAAAGTTTTGGGATCACACTCTTTAAGTGCTTATTAAAAAATATTACAACTCTATATTTCTGTGGCCGGGAGGAAAAAGGCCGTAAGTAAAAATTTTATACTTTTCAGGAGAGCAGTAGAAAGATTGAAATTGGTGTCAATTATAGAGTTTTTATAATTAAGAGGTTTTTCCTGGATATTATTTATTAAAGGTTTTATTAATTTGTCCTACAGAATAATAGCTGTAATAATGACAATTAATATTTGAGGAGAAAAATTCGCTCCGGCACTGGGGATTGAACTCGGCTTTCTTGGTTCTACGTACCAAGTGCTCCTCAAATATTAATTGTCAATATTACAGATATATCAAAGACAAAATATAAACAGTGCAGTGTGACAAACTTTAATGCTCCTTCGAGCGCACCTTTCTCTTATTATTATTATTAATATTACAGATATTATTCTGTAGGACAAATTAATAAAATCTTTAATATTCTCATAGCTAGCAGTGCATATGTCTGTACAGATTACTGTGCACTTTACTGCGGAATCCCGGCCAAACAGTCACTCAGCTGAGTACGCTCCTAGTATAATGGCAGTTGACTTGGACATAAAAAAAAGTCAACGTATATGTCTAACTTGGGGTCGGGCCACAAAGGGAAACACTGAAGGAGGAAGGTTCGGTCCAGTGCTGTGGATTGAATTCGGCGTAGCTCAGTGGTCAGAGTGCCCGGTACGTAGAACCAAGAGACCCGGGTTCGATCCCCGGTGCCGGAGCGAATTTTTCTCCTTAAATATTAATGGATATTATTTGTTTATATTTCTTCTAAAATAGGTAATGTTGCTCATTTAACCATTTTTTTTATTATTTCCAAAAATAGCCGCACTTGAGCCCTTTTAAGACTAGAACCCAAACTGAGTAGAAGGGACTACTTAAACATAACACCTTTTTTATGTCAAAATAAATGAGAAATGTAAATTATTAGGAATGCAAAATGGGTCTTAAACAATTATAGGACTGTTTACCCTGGTGCTTAAAGTTTGAAAAGGAAAGGGCATCAGTATGTGATAAAATGGGTAAAATAGAGGTTAGACCTTTTTAGTAGGGAAGCATGGAAAGTAAACATGTGATGGATGGTTTGTAAGGAATAAAGTATTAAATATTCTTAAGTCCTTTATTCTGTGTGTGCTCGATTCAAAAAGTACTTAAGACATTTGGTAACACTCTAAAAATCCAGTCAGGAGTCTTATTTGACTTTACCAGATCATAGAGAATTGTTTCCGCTTTCAGAATATATAAAAATAATATTTTCACAAAAACAATTGACTTAAGACCTTTTTCCTCCCGGCCACAGATCTAATAATAAGGAATTAATCATGCCTTCAAATTGTGATAATTGTTCCATAATTTGTTCAGTTACATCTTGGTGTGTTACATAACATTTCACTGTTTCTAAAGCAGTAACAGCGTCATTACAGGGCACAAGATTGTTGGTGGCAAGTGTGAGCAACTTCGAATTTTCATAAATTTCAAAGTGGGCCACATAACAATGAACACATGCTGTATTCTCGCGTTCTTACACTTTCATGCCAAATCTAAATTCGAGCACAATTGATTTAGAATAAACGAAAAACTTAAAACCGAACAAATTAACATGGAAAGTATAGGAATTTTGTCAAGACTTCAGAGAGAAAAAAAAAAATACTATCAATCTTCTTAATGTATCCAGCTGTTTGCTGACAACATAGAGTCCACTATAGTCCACTGTAGTCTATTCAGTTGTTGTTTTTCACGAGAAATGAGGGTTATTTTGATCGGTGTTCATTATAGATGCCTGTTGCTAGTGGCCAGAGGTGGGGTGTAGTCAATATATACTGCAGGGCTGTGCCTTCTGCAACTGGTACTGATGATTTTAATTTACTTCTTTTGTGGTTTATGGATGGACAGTATAGAAAAATGTGTTCCAGATCTTCATCATGAATATTATACCACAAACAAGTAGGATTATCAGAAATGTGAAATCGGTGTAGGTACAATTGAGTGACAATGTGACTTGTTCTGGCTCTTGTTAAAAATGTTTGAACATGTCTGGGCAAGTTTTTGTACATTTCTAGGTCATTTGGTTTCTTTTGTACAGATTGTAAAATTTTTCCTTTGTCAGAAGAGAGCCAATTGTTGATCCATAGGTTTGTAAAATGAGACTCTACTGAAGCAAAAGCACTGGATAGAGATATCACTTGAAGAGGTCTTGGTTGCAAATATGTTGCCTGTTTTGCAATATTATCGACTTTCTCGTTTCCAGGTATACCACAATGACTAGGTATCCATTGAAATGTTATTTCCTTTTGGAGTTCTTTTAGTTTACTTATTGTTTCTGAATTGGAATAATTGTATGTGCGTATAGGTTTGATACATATTTAATTATATTAAATATAGCCCCCTTGGAGTTGGTAAGTACGAAAAAATAGATTTTTCAGAAATTTGAGTAACACACTGAAGAGCAGCATCAATAGCTAGCAATTCAGTGTCAAGACTGGAGGAGGATGAACATGGTATGAAATAACTTTCTTGATATTTTGGAATATAATACCCTGCTCCTGATGTCCCATTATTAGGATTTAGAGATCCATCTGTATAAATTTGAAGGTGATCCTTATATGTACTGCAGAGTAGTTCCGTGGAATCTAACTTAAGAATGTATGGAGGATCATTTTTGGAATGATTTCCTGGAATTTGTATGCTATGTTCTGGAATCACCCATTTCGTTAAAAAAAAAAACATATACTATAAGTGTGAAACTTATAAAATAAGAATGCAAAGATATAATTGGGAACAAGTTCTATACTCAAAATGTTGTTAAAAGGCAAATGGAAATGATCAAAGTTTGAAAGTTTATTTCCTTAAGTTTGAAAAGAATTGAACTGACTCATAAAAAAGCATAATGAATGGTGGAACTTACCAACTTAAAAGCATAGAAACAACTATGCAAAATTCAATTATACAGTAACTAACTTAATTATCACACTTTACAGCAATATTCATCTCACCTTAGCAGCTGCTGCAGCAGCCAATTTCTTAGCGGCATTATTCTTGACATCATTTTTCCATTGTTCCAGCTTCATATACTTCTTCAAGACGTCATCTTCCCTGTAATTTAACATGATTTTATTTTATAATTAGTAAAATAACATCTGACTTGGAGTGAAGCTGCATACTGACATCGTTATTTGGCTACTTAATCAGAGAACTATACTACAAAGGTAATCAGCTCAGTGTGAAGAGAGATGATAAAAATGACAGCCATGGTAGTGCCAATTCGAGCTCTTCCAGGATGTTCCACAGGCACATCCCACTGTAGAGAGTTTGAAACCCTACCCCATGTGCTTGGGAAATCTTGAGAATAAAACGAAAAAACACCAAATAGTTCCCTTCTTGCTGCTGCTCTCCAAAACAAATATTTGGAAGTTTATGAAGAAGTTCATTGTTTAGCTGATCAAGATAGCGTACGGAGAATTGACATTATCGCTGTCAATAGGAAAAAACCTGTAGCAGAGATCACTGACCCTACAATTCACTTTAAACAGTCCAAAGCACAGCCTAAAGATGTTGATAAAGAGAAAAAAGAAATAAACGAGTCAACAATACCTTACTTCCGTAACAAATACAACTCCAGAGTATCACAGTAATAAATCTGCTGTTGGAGTACCAAAGAACAGACCCTAAATTTTTTGTGACGTGGAAAGGGAAATATGATCAATGTAGAGTATCCACCGCCCACGAGTGTTGAGCGACTTCCGCCGATTTTGGAATAGACACCAACACACTTAAGTTAGGTTAGTTTAGGCTTTTATTATCCCGTCAAGATGAAGGTGAAAGCGATTGAGTGTGATTTTTTGTTTTCTATGTTGGCAGTTCAAGTGCGTCGGTGTCTATTCCAAAATTGGCGGAAGTCACTCAATTCTCGTTTCACCCGAATATTTCACACTTTTATCACTGCCAATGTTGCGCTATAAACCAATTTTCGCAAATCTAATGCAAAAGACTGCCTACACAAGCAACAAGTTATACTAAATGTTTAGGATTAGTGTAAAACCGGCCTATGTCTCCTATAGTGGGCGGGACATAAGTAAAATTCACTGGAAATATAAATTAGGCAAAAATATTCAGGACGAAATTGTCCGAAACAATACACAGTTGCCATTAAAAAAATTATCATCTATATGGTAAACACTCCACATAAATGTTAAAATTATATGTTGTTGTTTTCTAATGCCAGGCGTTTGACAATAAAGTCATTTGACCTCTTGCACTCCAATATTTTTCAAAGATATTATCATGACCAGCCAATGAAGCACAGATTTTGACGTGTTCCGAATCCATTTCTTGGTTTGAGTTGCACAAATTATATATTAAATTATATTAAAATTATATATTTGTGATTGACAATCAATTTTTATCTGTTTTTTTTTTTTTATTTCATGTGCTCATTCACGTATATCCATAATTGTAAATTGCGTTATTCTGTGTATATAGGTAAGCCTTGGAAGGTCAGATTATAAAATAAAATAAAAATAGTGACGATATCTGCTGATCCAATTCCAAGGAAATTATTGACCTAGAGACCATGTTGACGAAAGAACAACAGTTATCTTAAAACACAGAGGTTTCTAGTTGGACCAGTATTCAATGCCAATAATCTGTAAAATATATCAAGGAAATAACGACAGTTTCCAGCTTTTATTTTATTTTCTTCTTTCTGGGGAGGACCTGAAGACTTGCACCACAGCTTGAGGTTTATTGTGCTGTCCTCCTTATTGTGGGTTGATTATATTGAAGTCCTTAGGACTACATTTCTGTATGTGATTCACTGCTTGGTGCCATCTTATCGATTCAGCTACGACAGGGACGGGGAACTCGTATTGTAAACAGAGCAGTTAGCATGAGTACCTACATACAACAGCAACAGAGGTAGTGGGAGAAGCTAAGCTCTCTGAGAGAGGCTGTTCCCCAAGTTTGACAGAGTCTCTTTCTCTTGATATTCCATGCCTCCTCAAATCGATGGCATCTGTTTGCAAGTCACGTACTACATCCTGCTGCATCCCATATTGACCTGAAAATCACAGCACCATAGATATCGCGATTCACCAGTGCCATCTGTCCGATGGAGCTACACAGACTGGTGGCTCTCTGGGGCCTATTTTACAAAAGGTATGGTGTTGTACATTACAAGTTTAGTAAATTCTCTAGTAAGTAACATAAGTACTAGAGTTTCTGTTCCACAAAAGAGTTTTCTACAGTTGTACTTTATTACTCCATACTTACAAATTACCAGCGAAGTTTCATGATAATCTAGTATTTTGTAACTTACTAGTGAATTGTCACGTATTCTCTACCAATGAAAGGTGACTAATATATATATATATATATATATATATATATATATATGTGTGTGTGTGTGTGTGTACTAGTGCTATTTAAATATATTTATTTCGTAATATTAAGATATATTTTGATAAATCTGTGGTCTAAAATATCTTTTCTTCCTTCTATTTCCTTCTAAAGACGCAATTTCTTCTTCTTTGACAACATTTCAATAATACTTTGCAGTGTTTGCAATTTCGTAACAATTAAATATGGCGGGTGAAGATAGTTATTAGTGGCAGCTGTTGACTAATATGGAGCACTATGCGGCGATTGCAGAAGAACATGATGATAATAATACAGAAGTAATTTTTCATTATCAAAGAAGTAAACTTTAGCGCCGATGAGATTGATGATAGCGAGATGCTACCTATTTGGCGAGATGAGGCCGAGGATTCGCCATAGATTACCTAACATTTGCCTTACGATTGAGGAAAACCTCGGAAAAAAATCCAACCAAGTAATCCGCGCCCGAGCGCAACTCCGGATCGGTAGTCAAATACCTTAGCCAACTGAGCTACGCCAGTGGCATGTTTCATCTTATGACATAGAATGTTTTTTGATATGATGTCACTTTGTATGATTTGAGGCTTTCTCGGCGTTGGTTCGCTAATATGTTTTCGCGGGATATCAGCCGAGTTAAGATTTTGGAATGCTCCAAGCTTTCGACTGCTATCTCTGCAGCCATCTTCCCTGAAGATGGCTGCAGAGATAGCAGTCGAAAGCTTGGAGCATTCCAAAATCTTAACTCGGCTGATATCCCGCGAAAACATATTAGCGATGATGTCACTTGTTGTGATTCATTGGTAATGTAGCAGAATTTTAATTCTTTCGTGGAATAGAAAGCTATAACTCCATACTTTACAACATCTATCATCAGGAATTTGTAATGTAGAGTACACCATGCCTTTGTGGAATAGGCCACTGATCTGCCTCCCTGGGTCTATGCAGCTCCTCAGACAGATGACATCTATAGGCGAATCATGATATTACGTCTGCTGGATTTCCTGGTAGACGTGAAACTATTGAAGATGATAGATGAAGTTCAAATTTTATTAATGAAAGTAAAATGAATTCAAGGTCCAACGCCGAAAGTTTCCCAGCAATTGTGCTTCAAGTGGTTGAGGAGGAAAACCTAGGAAAAAAGTCCCAACCAGGATTTCATCCAGGCCTGCCTGTTTCACAGTCATGCTGTTATTCCACAGCACTGAACACTTTCCAGCTTTGCTGAAATGCCACAATTTGCACCATTACTTTTCTTTAAACTATATGGAACCCGTGTAATTTATCCAACAAAACTAATACATATAGCTAGACCTACTAACAAGGTAAACAAAATATGGGCCTACCTTGCTTTCATTGCATCTTCCTCTTGTTTTCTTTTTTCTTTCGCTTTCCTGATTAATTCATGAATTGTATCTGGATGTGCCACACTTTCATACTCTTTCATTTCTTCTAAGTCTGCCTTCGTAGGCCACATAATGCCTGGGAGATATCCAGTAGACATTCCATAATTCCCATACATTTTCCGCTTATATTTAACGGTATCGTGAAACCACGCCATTGGCTCAGGATAAGGCAGATTCCCATGTAGGAGATTTCTGTGATGCGGCTGTAAACGAGATTTATTTCTTTTTTTCTGAATCTCTTCTTCTAGACGAGCTACACTCTCATCTTCACCATCCTCAGCTGCATTTGCACTAGCTTCTTCAATAAGTGAGTCATCAACAGTTTGCGTTTTTAACCATCTAATGTTCTGATCAAATCTTTTAACACTCGAATTTATGATTACCAGTTTTTCGGATTGTAACGTGTTTATTAGAAAATGATGATTTACAATTCGCATAGCACATTTTCCCAAAGAAGCCATTTGTTATTGTACAGTGCTTCAGTGTTACCAACACGGATCAGATAAAGAACGCCAACTTTTGAACACAAATGGATTTTTTTGTAATCTGTGGCAATTTCAGATTATAATTATGACAAATCCATAAACCTTTAAATGTTCTCCTATACCCGTTCTTTCTAAAGATGGGACATGATAGTAAAGTAAGCGCTGAGATCGGAAAAACAACAATGTCACATAGTGTAGGCAGAGTTGCCAACATATAAACTGTATCTCCCGTCAGTCTAGCACCTGGAAATCCGTCAAAATAAAAAAAAAGACCCACTCAATACATCTATATACAAATACAAAGCAAATTTTGGCACACCTTACCAATCTTGATTTAAAAAGTAATTCATCAACCTCTGACTTGATTACGAGGAAATCTGAAACGGGGGGGGGGGGATTCTTTAACATGATACGGCCAGTGTTGCCAACACATAAATTGTATCCCCGTCAGTATAACACCTGGAAATCCGTCAGAATCCGTCAAAATTAAAAAAAAAAAAAAATACGACTCAATAAATAGATGAATAAATAAATGAATGAATGAATAAATAAATAAATACAGCAAATTTTAACAAAACTTGATTACGAGGAAATCTGGAACAGGGGATTCTTAAACATAGTACGGAACAGGCAGGGCTATTCAAATAAAAAAGTAAAATCTACCAAAAATTAAACAATAAATGACAACAGCTAAAAATGTCAAAAACGATGTAAATCGTAATTTCCGCCAGAAAATCAATCACCCGTTAAAGCCATTTTTTCCCGTCCGGTACGTTGAAATTCCGTTAGTTTTTTTTTTTTGACGGAATTTCCGTCCTGTTCGCAACACTGGGTGCGGCACAGACTGGACTGTTCAAATAAAAAGTAAAATCCCCCCCAAACAAAATCAAACAATTAAAATCACAGCAGCTAATAATGTCAAAAGACGATGTAAATCGTAAATTCCACCAGAAAATCCGTCACCTGTCAAAGCCATTCTTTTCCCGTCCGCTATGTTGAAATTCCGTCGGTTTTGACAAGAAGGCTCTGGTATATACTGTCACGAAGTCCGTCAAAACCCTATTTTCATCTGCTCTAGATACAGTGTAATGTATTCAGGAAAAGTATCGCGATGGTAAGCTGAAAATTACTCTTAAAGTCTGTCATGCTCAAAACCATTAACTAAATTTGGAAATCTTTAAATGAAATATTCAAGAGATAAGTATGAAATATTTTTTCTGTGTGAAATATTTACAATTTCTGTACGCTTAAGAAATTCATCCTCAATTAGAAATTTCTTTACAGATTTTTTCTCCTCTTCTGGAATTTAATCTATATACGATACATATATTTATATTAGAAAATCCGTAATAGTTGGCATCTTTGGAGCTAGTAAAGCTGTGATTAAGTATTACAACGATACTATTCAATTAATGTAGGTCTGAACAACCTTAGATTTGTTACAATAAAGTGTAAAATTATTTCATTCTTATTTGCCTATCCTTTCTATCCAATTACTGTCGTTATGGAGAAAATTGTATCTCATATTTTCGACGATATTATCCCATTTTCAAGTTGTAACTCTCTTTAAAATTACATATTTTATTAAACATTATCCTACGCAGTTTCTTGTAACTTACGTCTGTTGGTCTATCAACTGATTTCTACTGTTATCAGTGTTGTATCCATCACTGAAACGTTTCCAGAGTCTTAATTATGCTGTAAATAATTTTCACCATTATATGCTGAAGGTTTCATGTTACAAGATTCTTCAGTGTACATATAGCCCTACAGACAGTTCATTTTACGAAAAATGCTGAACCTAGCGGCAGTGTGGCACACATTTACTGCGTGACAATAGCGTCACTGGCCGCATACTGTGTACTGTTGTTGCCGCTAGATTTAAAATACGAAATATTGTGTACTTACCAATTACTTCAGATACTGCTCAAAATTACCTTCTGCAGTGAGACACGCCCTACATCTCTTAAACAAAATGCGACACATCTTGCAATTCACTTCTTGTTGTATTGCGTCCTTCACTTGTTCTAAAGTATGGGTATTATTTTTATACATTTTACGCTTATCGCCAAAGGTAAAAATCACAGTAACTGAGACCAGAGGATCTATGGGGCCACAAACGTCTGCTTATTATCTGGTCTTCGAAAGCTTCCTTCGTGGTGTCCATTGAATGTTCAGCAGTATCTGGGATAGCATTGTCCTGTTGAAAATAACAGTATTGTTTTTCTATGTCTGTAATTTGGCTGAAAAATAGAGGCAGTATTGTATTCACATACGTCCATATTCACAATTGTGTTATAAAATATTGGCCGATTATTCATTTCACACTAACTATTATTGTGCTAATAACTCGCTGCCTAAACATAATAAATGAATATGTGCTGACAGAACAACAAAATGGATTTCGAAAAGGTCGCTCATGCTCGGATAACATATTCATATTAGAACAAATTATTTAAAAAAGACGAGAATTTAATCTTCCAACGTATATGCTTTTCATCGACTACGGTACGAGAAAGTTTTTGATAAAGTGTTATGGGAAATAATGTATAAAAGAGGATTTCCAGACCACCTAATAAAAGTAATTCAGAGTCTATACTTCGGAACACAGATAACAGTAAGAATAGACTACACCAGTAATAAACAAATAAAAACTAACCAAAGACTTAAACAGGGCTGTCCACTGTCCCCTGCGCTGTTTAGTATATATATTGACAATGTCATTAGACAATGGCAAGAACAACTAAATACTCATTTTAAATGTTGTGTATTATTATTATTATTATTATTATTATGTTACGGTATATTTTTTACTTGGTTATTTAACGACGCTGTATCAACTACGAGGTTATTTAGCGTCGATGAGATTGATGATACCGAGATGGTATTTGGCGAGATGAGGCCGAGGATTCGCCATAGATTACCTGGCATTCACCTTACGGTTGGGGAAAACCTCGGAAAAAACCCAACCAGGTAATCAGCCCAAGCGAGAATCGAACCCGCGCCCGAGCGCAACTTCAGACCGGCAGACAAGCGCCTTAACCGACTGAGCCACGCCGGTGGCTTGTTACGGTATATGTATTAGTATTATTTATACCATGTTCTGATTCAACATATTCATGAATAAATGTTATGGTTTATTTAACGACGCTCGCAACTGCAGAGGTTATATCAGCGTCGCCGGATGTGCCGGAATTTTGTCCCGCAGGAGTTCTTTTACATGCCAGTAAATATACTGACATGAGCCTGTCGCATTTAAGCACACTTAAATGTCATCGACCTGGCCCGGGATCGAACCCGCAACCTTGGGCATAGAAGGCCAGCGCTATACCAACTTGCCAACCAGGTCGACTATTCATGAATATCCTTATACAATCTTTGAAACGTAATTTTCTCATAGCCATCCAAATTTTAACAAATTTTAACTTCTGTTTAATTTTGTATAATAAAAAATGCTTGGGTCATTATCACACTTACACATCATCATATATATATATATATATATATATATATATATATATATATATATTAGTCAACAGTTATATTATAGGTGAGACACTTTATATAACAGAAAAATCCATGGAAACAATCAAATACTGGTATATGTTTTTTTTTTTTTTTTTTTTAATTTCAAGGGTGGGTTCGAAATTTATTTTTCATACCAAGGGCAAATACCGACTCGCATAAAAATTCTCCAGTTTTCCAAATGTTACAATTATACCGGTACAACAAATTAAATCCTTATCCGAATGTTGATATTTTCAATGTGAGTTTTTCTAAATATATAAAAATCGAAATAATTTTGAATTGTATTGTCATAGTTATGAAACAAAAGGTATGAATTCTTTAAAATTGTTTGAACCAAAATACAACACTGCTACAGCATTTAATCATAGTACTAATTTAGGCTCAAGAATATTATATAACAAATTTATATTTAAATATTCTAATCTTGTCAATACTAATAGTTCTAGTATTAAATTCAAAAAGTTATGTATAGATTTTATAAAAATTGTAAATTTAAATTTATATATTCTTATTGCGTAGTAGGCATAAGACAAATTATTGTATTATATACTTCTTAATTTCAATTCAGGAATCCGCCCCTGAATACGAGTTCTACTCTTTCAGGGGCGAGCTAAAGTTTTTCTGTTTGTATTATATTTTATGTTACAATTATTAGCAAAATAAATAAATTTGTTATCATATTTTATAGAAATTGTTGTTAGTTATTTTCAAGCTACTTTCACACCTTATTTTCAATTTTTGTTTCTTTCTCTCTTTTCTATTTTGTTTCCGTTTTTAATAAGAGTATGTTTCCTTTTCTTTATGTTTTATAAATTACATCAATTGTAATCTTGAACATTGTAATTGGGCTTTGCTTGTTATGTTCAATAACAAATAAATAAATAAAAACCAGGCTCCTTCACCACTGCTAACTTTAAACTCAACTGAATCAAGATACATTGGAACCCGGGACTTTGTACAGGATATGTAATAGCCAAGGTCGCTTGTGCAGCACACAATTTTGGTGCCGCATGGCCCATAATACAAGCATTCTTCGTAAAATGAACTATCTGTACAAAGTGTTTACATATTCGGTAGTGTTCTGACGGAAAGCATCCAATGAACACAATGATAATAAGTAATTGATTAACTAGTGGACTTACTCGTGTTAATTATGTAAGTCTGTATGGCTTACAGCTGTTTCGGTGCATCATCGCACCATCTTCAAAGCCTACTAGATCTCGGCGTCATCTCCAACTTCTCTGCCTGTTATGTGGGTGCGTTTGATTGTTGAAAGGTGTTGAAGAGTGGAGTCAAATAGTGTGTGTGTGCTGAAATTGATCTGTGTGTTGAGAATTTGATCAGGGTGTGTTTTAGTGTGTTTGTGTATTTCGTATTGTTCTAGTGTGTTGAGTTTTTGGTTCTTGGGTTGTATGTGTAGGATTTCCATGTTCGCATTTATGTTACTGTATGTATGGTTAGCATTGGTTATGTGATCTGCGTATGTAGATGTATTGTGTCCTCTGGTTATTGCTTTAATGTGTTCTTTGTAGCGTGTTTAGAATGATGTGCCTGTCTGTCCAATGTAGAATTTGTCGCAACTATTGCATGTGAGTTTGTATACACCTGTGTGGTCATATTTATTTGTTTGTGTTTTTTGTGTGTTGAGATGTCTTTGTAGTGTGTTTTCTGTTCTGTATGCTATGTTGTATTTCTGCTTTCTGAATGAAGATGCGATCTTATGTGTGCTTTTGTTTTCATATGTTATTGTGATGTATTTCTTGTGTTCTTGCGTTTGTGTTGTGTTTTGCGTGTTTTTGTGTTTGTTAAGTTTTTGTTTTGTCTTTCTTATGATGTTGTCTATTATGTTTGGATTGTAACCGTTTTCTTGTGCTATGCATTTGATTGTGTTCACTTCTTCATTGTAGTGTTGTTGGCTCATGGGTATGTTGAGTAATCTGTGTACCATTGTCCTGAATGCAGCATGTTTGTGTTGTATGGGGTGTTTAGATGTGTTGTGTATGTGTGTGGTGGTGGTAGTTGGCTTTCTGTATATTTTGAAGGTGTGTTTGTTGTCAATTTTTGTTATGGTGATGTCTAGGAAATTTATGGAGTTGTTGTTTTCAAGTTCCAGTGTGTATTGAAGTTTTGGGTATAATTTGTTTATGTATTGGTGTAGTTTGTGTATATTCAAGTGTTAAAAGTAGTGTACGCAAGATTCAAAATGGACAATGATAATGCCTGTAACATACTCAATAAATAAACTGAAATCACGGTATTGTTTATTTTATTACAAAATAACAGTTTACCCCATAAAAATTGCATAACAAATACATTTTTTCTCATTTTTAACACTGTGCACTCCATTTAGAGGTGTGCAGTTATTATGATTCATTATCACATACACTTTTCTTCAGGAACAAACACATAATAGAGTATATTATGGTATTCCTTATAGTAGCACTAGAAGCTTCAACATTCATTGACAATAGTTATAATGTTGTCATAACATAAATATATGTACCATATGCATATTTATATCCCACAATATTAGTACTAACAGCCATAGAAGACAATCCTAAACAGGTATGCTCTGTTTAGAATTTCTTCAATGAAAGAAATATTCAGTTCCTTAGAAGTTAAAGAGATAGGATGGGGATGGGTGCAGACTTATTAAGAATAAGGATTTTTCACGTTCTTCTAAAATATTTTCTTTCACTCTAACAAAGCTATCACTCTGATGAATCGCTGTACCCCAAAAAAATGGCATGCTTACAAATAAACTGATATCATTACTGAACAGATATGTCTCCTAATGCACTAACAGCTTGCAGACAAAATGATGCAGTTGTCGAACTTTCTCGTCTCTAATGAATGAAAGAAAACTTTATGTTATTGTGATAAAATTCAGAAATGTCGAGTGTGGTTGCCATTGGCAAGCAAATAATATATAACTTAAGCTTTCTTTGGAAGTTTTCTCCGTTATGATACTTTCAATTTGACATTTGTAAAGAAATGAATTACTATTTCTGTCGTGATAATCGTATTCTGTTGCCAAAAAGATATATTTTTCTTCATTTTTCTACATACACTTTTAACACTTATATATATCACTGATTAAATTTCCAATCCATTTTGAATCTTGCGTACTCTACTTTTAACACTTGAATATAATTAATTGATTAACTAGCAGACTTACTCGTGTTAATTATGTAAGATTTGTGCGGCTTACAGCTGTTTCAGTGCTTCATGCACCATCCTCAGAGCCTACTAGATCACGGCGTCATCTCGAACTTCTCTGCCTGTTAAGTGGGTGTGTTTGATTGTTGAAAGGTGTTGAAGAGTGGAGTCAAATAGTGTGTGTGTACTGAAATTGATCTGTGTGTTGAGAATTTGATCGGGGTGTGTCTTAGTGTGATTGTATATTTTGTATTGTTCTAGTGTGTTGAGTTTTTGGTTCTTGGGTTGTATGTGTATGTAACATAACATATGTAACATAAATGCGGACATGGAAATCCTACACATACAACCCAAGACCCAAAAACTCAACACACGAGAACAATACGAAATATACAAACACACTAAAACACACCCCGATCAAATTCTCAACACACAGATCAAATTTCAGTACACACACACTTTTTGACTCCACTCTTCAACACCTTTCAACAATCAAACACACCCACATAACATGCAGAGAAGTTCGAGATGACGCCGAGATCTAGTAGGCTCTGAGGATGGTGCGTGAAGCACTGAAACAGCTGTAAGCCGCACAAATCTTACATAATTAACACGAGTAAGTCCGCTAGTTAATCGATTAATTAAATTTCCAACTTCCTTACCGTGTTAATATTGTTAATATTGTGCTTCACTGTCCAAGGCCTAATGGACAATGAAGCACAAGACTTCGAAACTAGTCAAGCAAGGTAAATCCTAAATATTAACACGGTAAATAAGATGAAAATTTAATCAGTGATACATTTTTCATACGAATTTTCTTATTTATTTACTCCTGTTAGTATAATTTAAACATACAACAGTGAACTTTCTTAACCCTCTGATTTCCAAATGTCACTCACAATCATCTTAAATACTTCCTAACCTGAACTGAAAACCATTCTTCTCCAACACAAGATGAAAGTGAATGCTTAACATTGTTATCACTCTTTTCTAACGAGAGATATTCTTTGCACCTGTTGTTAATAATCATGATGGATATCAAACATATCTTGAAATAATGGCCAAGAGAAAATTCTTTACTTCTGCCAGAAACTGAAATTATAATCATCAGCTTAAAGTACCGTAATTTATTTCTAACTACTCAGCTAATGTGACTCTGTTATTATAAAATTCCAAGATCAGTATCTTATAACTAAATTAAGAGTACCATGTCATGTAGCAGAATATTCATAAGATTATGAGATCATACAAAACTACCTGTAGTTACACAAGTTTCGGTTTCATTTTGGCTGTGTGAGTCAATTGTATAGTATTCTACCAAATACATTACTGAACAAAATGTTACATCTTCAGGCAAACTTCTCGAGAGTTACGTCCAGAAAAATAAATAAAATAATATCAGTAGTTATGAGGGTCATTTCATAAATAATGTATAGGTTGGCAGAACTGTGAAGTGAATGATGCAATACCAATGAAAATTATGTCAGTTGCAGTTGAAGGATTGAGGAATAAGCACATATGTTCGTTTCATCCATAGCTTACTTTATGATTAGGTAACGAGAGCTAGAAATGGAGCCTACACGTGTCTTGGGTACTGTAATGATTGAAGATCAGAGAAATCCCGTGGAACACCTCTAACCTAGCTGCTAGATTCGAAATGGGGGTAGATAGTATTATGGGAACGATACTAGTAAGGAAAATAAAATTCTTAGGTCATATTATGGAGAAGGAGGATAGTGCCATTGAAAAGAAGTGTTTGCAGTTTCTTCGGGACACAAATTTGAAATCCAATTGGCTAGCAGATTTAAAGAACAAGGTGAGTAGATTAGGTCTAAGATGGTTATGGGAGGAAATTGGAGTAATGAAGTTAAATTTAATTTGTAAAATCGTTTCTGGTGAGCTTACAGTGAACCATAGTAAAGCTTTTCGTTTGGCTACTCGTTTTCATGTCTGCTTAGACGACGACGACGATGACGATGATGATGATGCAAGACCAGGAAGGCCGAAAACATCAACACATGAACAAAGTGTGAAACTTGTAATGGATGCTCTTCAAGAAGATCGTCGAGTGACGTGTGAGGAACTTTCAGAAGCTACGGGGATTTCACCAAATTCAGTATTCCGTAATTTGACAAAGAATTTGAAGAGAAAAATTTCTGTGCGATGGGTCCCTCATTGTTTGACTGCTGAACAGAAACAGAAACGCCTGGACATTGTAAACTTGCTGACAGGACCATCACGAAAATGAGTAGCCAAACGAGAAACTGTATTACGTTCCACTGTAAGTTCACCACAAACTTCACTCAAAGCACTGTGAAAGTGTAGATTTCTATGGGGGGGTTTAGCCATGTAAAGATTCGATCTTTGGTCTTCAATCGTCACAGTACCCGAGACACATGTAGGCTCCATTTCTAGCTCTCATTACCTAAAAACAGAGTATGCTATGGACGAAACGAACATATGTACTTCTTCCTCAATCCTTCAACTGCAAATGACGTAATTTTCATTAGTGTTGTGTCATCTACATCACAGTTCTGCTAACCTGTGCATTATTTATGAAATTACTCTCGTATGTAAATATGCTATAATATATTGTACCTATCAAACTGATGTAATTTTGCATTCCTATGATTTATGAATTGCAGTCTTTAACAGAGTCGCATTATTAGGTAGATACTAAATATAAATCAGTCACACAGTTCTAAACAGAACACAATCATGCTGATAAATAGAGATGTGTTCTGCAGCTTTGATACACAATGACATAAAATAATTATTAACATTTAACAAAATTATACTCTATTATCGTACGGTACGTACATGATCGAACACACATATTGGTCTATCTTCACATCAGAATCCTGTTTGACAATAGATTGCTATCTGTCTCTTCAAAGGTCTCATCTATACTTATAAGAATAAAACACTATTGTCATAAAATGCTCCAATTTTAGTTTCCGTCCACAAACTATACATTCTTTTTTATTATTTGTAATAAAATGTAGGCCTATGTATTAACTGAAAGTAAAGACCAACGCTTAACAAAAGTTTATTTCTCAATTTCATATGTCAATTTTATGTTCCAACTGGTGATCAATTTTATCCACTAATATTAGTAACATAATAATGCTCGTTATACTATATAAAAGGACCTACCAGTACAGTAACCATTTCAAACTCATAAACTTAAAATGATGAAATGATTTTTAATAATGAAACATAAGTATTTTAATCTAAGGGCTGTATTCATAGACATTTTTTAGCGCGGGCTTTCAGTGGATTATCAGCGTTTTTCGTATTCATAAACCAGTGTTAGCGATAGGATATGATTTGAATTCTGTACAAGTAGCCAGTGGATAGCCAGGACTAGCTTAGTACACTCATAGCGCGTGCTGCGAAATGTCTATGAATACCACCCCAGGATTCTTACTTCAAGTTGTAAACATTGCAAAGTTTCAACCTTACTAAGCAATGATATTGAGTATTTAAAATAAACTGTACTTTATTTTAACATAATGTCTCAATATTTGAATAAAGTGAAGGAATAACTAAGTGCTTACAGCAAGTTTTATGGGTAGTAGGCGAATTGGAAGGCCGAAGAAAAGATGGGAGGATGGTATTAAGGAAGATGCTGCAAATCTGCTTAGGTGTCGCAACTGGAGGCTTGCCACGCAAAATAGAAATGACTGGAGGCGGAAAATCAGGCCGGCCAATGGTCTAACTTGAGCCAATTAGTCATTGGATGGGATGGGAAGGAATAACTACTGAATGGGAACAAAATAATACAATTTTTACTAAATAGGAAGCACAAGGAATCTTACTTCTAAAGTCTGTCAGTGCTAAATGGGCAGGAAACGAAATACAAAATATCTGTAGACTAGATCTGTTTTGTTTAGAAACTCTACATGCATTAGAAGAAAATTAGTTAAGAAATTAAACCAAAGATGTAGTTAAAATTAGTGAAATTCAGACTGGATACACTTAAAAGCACATTCACAGTGCGGTAAACGAAGTTAAAAAGAAAATTTCTATAAGTTATTCTTATTTAAAATCGAAATTAGATCAGTACGTCTATGTTTCATAGAATTTCCTGTATAGTTATTAACACAAAATATAACCTATTACCTGGTAATATTAATTACCGGTACCTAGTACCGTAAGTCAAAGAATTATGTGCCAGTATATACCTGTAATATTAGCAGATTTAGTTAATAAATCCAGTCTGCAGTACAGGGCATATCAAAAGTCCGGTAACACTTTCAATATTTTATTACACAAAAACTACTAATGATAGCACTTTCAAACACACGTCAGTTTAAAGTCAAACTCTCAAAGTTCGTTTTACACCTTACAGAAATTCAATGTGTGAACCACGAGTGACTCGGCAGATGTCCAAACGAAAATCAAACTTTTCCCATACCCTTTTCAACATATCCTCTGTGACCGTGGCGGCAGCTTCTCGAATTCTGGTTTTTAGTTCCTCTAAATCACGTGGCAAAGGCGGTACAAACACACGGTCCTTTAGATACCCCCATAGAAAAAAGCCACATGCAGTCATATCGGGTGACCTTGATGGCCATGTCATGAAACATCTGTCCTTTACTCCAGCACGTCCTATCCAATGATCAGACATCTCCGTATTCAGGTAAGCACGAACTGCATTGTGAACTTATTCAGCCGCTTAATTTTCAGCGACGAAGCAACATTCCATACGAGTGGGAAAATTAACAAGCACAACTGTCGTGTTTGGGGTACACAGAAACCTCACAGAATCATTGAACATGAGCGTGATTCATCAAAGGTGAATGTTTTCTGCGCGTTGTCACAACGAAAACTGTACGGACCTTTCTTCTTCATTGAGGCTACTGTGACTAGACATTCATATCTGGACATGTTGGAGCAATGGTTGGTGCCTCAACTTAGACAAGATCTCGATGATGATTTCATCTTTCAGCAAGATGGGGCTCCGCCACATTTCCACAATGCAGTTCGTGCTTACCTGAATACGGAGATGTCTGATCGTTGGATAGGACTTGCTGGAGTAAGGGACAGATGTTTCATGACATGGCCACCAAAGTCACCCGATATGACTGCATGTGACTTTTTTCTATGGGGTATCTAAAGGACCGTGTGTTTGTACCGCCTTTGCCACGTGATTTTGAGGAACTAAAAACCAGAATTCGAGAAGCTGCCAGCACGGTCACAAAGGATATGTTGAAAAGGGTATAGGGAGAGTTTGATTATCGTTTGGACATCTGCCAAGTCACTCGTGGTTCATACATTGAATCTCTGTAAGGTGTAAAACGAACTTTGAGAGTTTGACTTTAAACTGACGTGTATTTGAAAGTGCTATCATTAGTAGTTTTTGTGTAATAAAATAGTGAAAGTATTACCGGACTTTTGATACACTCTGTATAAGTTATTCAAAAGTCAGAACACTTTTTAAATACCCTAGTTAAAACTTTGTTAAAAGTAGGATTTACGTAAAAAAATAAAAACATAATAGAATTGTTTCATTTTGATTAAACTTACTTTCACAATCTTTATTTCAAAATGTAACAAATCAAAGCTATTTAAGCTGTTATTGTGACTCTATGAATACGTTTATTTCTCGCAATAATAGCTTTCCCTCTGTAAACTCGATTGGTTTTATTAAGTATTATTTTGAGTGTAATAGAGCACAATTTGTCAAAGTTCTAGGTGGTTTCATATGTGGGCCATGTATGAGCCTAGATCATAATATATATCCAGATTGCTCTTTGACGGTAACAACTTTTGTCAGGTTTACTATACTGCCATCTAGTTGTTACATAAAGAGTCACGTCATAACTCCATTTGAATTGCATTAGCGACTGTACTGCCATCTTGTGTTCATTTACAGCGGGTGGCGATCCTGGCGGTTGTTCTCTTCAAAGTGCTACCGATTTTAACATAGGGATGAGCAATCTGTTATATATGTGATCTGGGCTTGTAGTTATAAACTTATAAATGATCGAGAAACAAAATAGCTTTTATATTTGGCAGTTATATTTTACACAAATAAACCCTCATTATTTTATGTAAACCCCAATGTGCTCAGTTTCACCTATTACAAAAATGTCCTAAATTGTGAATTGTCCCATATTTTAAATTTAGCGTAGTTTATGATTAATTTCGTAAACATCCTACTCTGGCAGAAACACAATTTTATTTCTCTAAAATGTAAGTTGTAAGTGAAAAACTCAGCTATTGAATTTAGTGGGTACTTAAATGTTGCAGAAATATAATTTGAGAATTTCTTGTTTGCACTAATTGAGAAGGAAATTAAAAGAAAAATTGATCACCATTGAAGAGAACAAAATGTATCTACATATACAATGATTCTTTTATAACTAGTTTCAAAGTCAGTTTTTTAATTGTGTAGTTAAATAAGAGAATGGTGAGAAGAAAACTAAAAAGTTTGAATAGGTAACTGAGATCGCATTTTTGTGACGTTAAAAGCCACATATATTTATTTTTATGTTTTTTTTTTTTACGTAGAATTACGTTTTATTATTCACGTCATATGGTGGGTACACACTAGCCGGTGAGCATGATGAAATCTTGTTACTGTGGTATCATGATCGAAACAAGAGGAAATGGAGAAAAGTTATATAGGATTTGAAAGATTTCCACGAGTACTTATTGTGCATGGGTTTCATTCATTAAAGTTGCAATAATGAAATGGCGGCAATCTCCAGAAATAGGTGTGGTGTTATGGTAAGTATCTATTAAGGGCTATATCTCTGGAATGTCTGAACATAACTCAATGGACCAAAAACGAATTCGTAGGTAATTAGGCAATGAATGTATCAAAAACTGAGTTTGCGAATAAGTAATAACATATTAAGAAAAGTAAATTTTCAGAGGTTCACAAACATATCTTTTGCCAATTTCGTACAGAACTGCTCGCCCTCACTGACAAACGTAATTCTACGTCCAGAAACTCTGTGGCTCACTTCACTTGAGACTCACTGCTGCTTTTTTTTCTTTTTTTTTTTCTTTTACAATTCACGAATACAGGCATATGAATATCTGATACACAACAGTAAGTAAATTGTAAAATATTATTAAGTTTATTATTTCTAAACATGTACTGCAAAATAGGTTACTTCATTTCTTAAATATAATATTATTTAAAAATGGACGTCTATTTAAAGCTCGGTTCTGCCGAGAAAATGATTTTTTTTTTTCACTATAGACTAAAGAGTGAAATTTACTCCAGCAACTTGAGGTAATACAAATATAATTCACTTATTTTGATAACTTAGGTAATGATGAAATCATAATATACATAATCACAGTAGGTTCTCTGCCTTTTGTCATTCAATTTTTTTTATCGGGAAAGCTGTATAATACAATAATAATAATAATAATAATAATAATAATAATAATAATAATAATAATAATAATAATAATAATAATAATACACTGGTAATAAAAGTAGTACTGGTACCAAATGATGATGATGATAATGATAATAATAATAATAATAATAATAATAATAATAATAATAATAATAATAATAATAATAATAATAATAATACACTGGTAATAAAAGTAGTACTGGTACCAAATGATGATGATAATAATAATAATAATAATAATAATAATAATAATAATACACTGGTAATAATAGTACTGGTACCAAATGATGATGATGATGATAATAATAATAATAATAATAATAATAATAATAATAATAATAATACACTGGTAATAAAAGTAGTACTGGTACCAGATGATGATGATGATGATGATGATGATGATAATAATAATAATAATAATAATAATAATAATAATAATAATAATAATAATAATAATAATAAATTAAGTATAAACGTAATGTTAATATGTTGTTTGCGTATATTTACGTTCCTATTGTACAGTATGTATCTATTTCAAAATATTTTAATACCGGTACCGTATTCATTTTAGTACTTGCATCAGCATATAGTTCTCAAGAAGTTCAGTGAAAATAATTTAGAAGAAAGTTCTTTATTTATCTTTCTCGGTAGACATATGAAGTCTGTGAGGAACAGAAAATCATTTTTTAAATAGTTTAAAGTGCACATATTGATTTCCTTAAAATATCGCGTAATTTAAATGTCGTAAATGTTAAAGGAACAATAAATGAACAGATTCTGTTCTTTAAAATATCTTATCTTCCTGTTTTGACAGATCATTAAAGCGTGTAACTTTCTATATTATATTTGAAAAGAAAATATACTAATTGTTTTAATATAGTGGAGATAAAAATAAAGCAATCACCATTTTGCTTACATATTATTTATAGTACAACTCTGATGGTTATTCTAAAATGTACACAACATTTTCTTGGCAGATTAGTAGCTTAATCTTCTAGCGTTTGTTCTAAGAATACACATTCTAAATAATTATTCAATATACTTCATTACTGGTGTGTATATTAATGTCTTTTGTATTCATTGTAGGAAGAATTTTATTTAGATGAGGAACACAATATACCTACAGCAAACAAATCTTGACCTTTCTCCTTTGCACTGGTTTAAATAAGCTACCCGTACCAGAATAATGAAATGGTCATATATTTTTTCTTTATAATTCTTAATATATTCCAAATCAAGTGATTATTTTTGAAAAAAAAAAAAAAAAAAAAAACTGAAATAATGCTAATCATAATACCAATACAATTTTCACTTGTTTACTTTTGACGTGAAACGTCTATATTCGACCTATAATGTGGGAAAATTTGTAACACTTATGAGTAAGATGAAGTTTCTAAGAGTTCCTAAAGTTGATTATAAGGTCAGCACCATCACTTTCGTTATTACATCAGCTGATAGATGGCAGTTTCCAAATTAAATATATATAAAAGGAAATGATGACGTCATATGCTAAGTTAACAGTTGACCATGCAAATGCAAGCTATACAAGCGGCCACTAAATCAGGCTGGTCAGAAATGTTACGCTGTTGCCAAGGTTATCTAGTAACTGGTGTAAAATGTCTGATTGAACACACCGCTTCGGAGTGTGAGACAGTTTGTTCTCTCTCGAGCTCCTGATGTTATCTCCAGCATTGTTGCAAAACAAATTATACTACTAGCTTCAAAAAAGACTGCTAATTTCGACTGTATATTATTTTCCATACAAACCACTTTAAATAATTATGAAATATAAAAACCTGAACAAGTAAATTTAAATCCGAAAAATCATGTGTTCAAATTTTCAGTAAGTAAGGACTTCTTTGTTTTTTGGCCCAGTAAAATTTTGTCTGGTGGAAAAATGTAAATAATCATCAGGAATAAATTTTTTTCTGAAACATTTTTTTCATGTTTTTTCATGCCCCCCCCCCCGCGGAAAGTGGCCATATAAATGGCCATATAAATGTTCAGATCACGCACGCCAGAACAGAATAGGTAAGAGGTCAGTTGGACCAGTGTGTAGGGAGTAAGAAATTCTCGACCATCTGCTGCTTCACTATCAATGTCTGACAACAGCGCAGTTTTTATCCCTTGCCTGATTTAGTGGCCACTGTTTTAGACGAGTACACTTATACAAAGGAGTTTAGGTGTTGAAAATTAATAAAAATGAAAGAATCCATTACTGGTATATATTTATATGTTGTTGTTGTTTAGTCAACTGTCCGAAGACAGGTCTGAACCTCACAAGTGATACCAGCGAATAGGGATTATAAAGAATGGACACTGAGCGAATTTTCCTGTGTTTTGTTTCTCTATGCGTCAGCGTTTAGTTCTACTTTCAAGTGCTAGAGGTTAGTGTAATCTAGCATAGGCTAAGATAATAATTGAGAATAGAGCTGAGACACAGGATTCAAACATCGCCTACCTTATTGCATAATCGAGTAACACTTTGCTTCAAATAAATTCAAGTTAACAGCTTTTCCTTATTTCTCAGTGACGAACTAGTTGTATAATAATAATAATAATAATAATAATAATAATAATAATAATAATAATAATAATTGTTTTATATTTCAGATATAATAAATTATATTATAAAATAATATAATACATTATAAAATTATGTATCAAATTCGTTTAATATTTGTATATAATATAATATAGGTATATGGTTTTACTTCTCATAAGAATTTTGTTTTTCCTTTTTCAGTGCTATCAAATCATTACTGTACATATTTTAATTGTTGTTGCGGTTTACAGTCTAGACATTACAGTTAATGACGGATTTATTATTTTATGGATCCAATTTATTTTGAGTACATACTGTACTTAGATGTATTAATTATTGTATGTGTTATATTTTCGCTGTGTCGACTGCTAGCTGGTGTGATGTCAGCGCCAACTCTAGGGAGAAAGCAGAATCTCACGCTCTAGCTGGCTTAAAGGTCATTGAAATCAGTCCGGCTACATCAAAGGTACCGACGCGAAGTGTCCATTCTTTATAATCCCTATTCGCTGGTGATACCAAGAAGGCACCACTTACGAGGCAACTAGGCCAGGAGGTAATGGGGTAGGGTGGCCAGTTCCTTTCCCCCTCCATTGCATACATCGCCGACTAGCTACATATTGCACTAGCCAGACTTCAGATGCATACAAACAATTGTTCTTCCTCTGACACATATCATCACGTGAGATGTACTGTCTGATAATAGATGTACATATCAGCCATAACCTCAATCAAAGGATCATATTTCTATGTGAAGGATGAAATTGATAACATTTACAAGAGTCAGCATTGTTTCGTCATGGAAGCGAAAAAGTCGCAAGCAGAGTAATGTGTGCTTATTGCAAGCGAAAAATAAAGCTAATAATGAAAGTAAAAATGACAAACAGGTAAAACCAAAACGTCAAAAAGAGTGGAGAAAAATGTGTGAGGGAGTGTAGACAACGCAAAAAGGGAGGACAATGTTACAAGTTTTAGCACGTACCCATAGAAAATAATGTATCATCTACATCAACTGTATTAAATGTGCAAACTATAAATGCTAAAGAAAGACAATGTTATAAAGAGCCTTTCAGTTATTATAATAAACATTTTATTAGAAGTACCGTAAGTTTGGTTACATTTGTACTGTGTGTGACAGGCTGTGGTACAAACAAGAGCTAAATCCTAAGAACTTAATTACATACCGAGAATAAAGACGTTTCACGAAATTCCAGGGATCTCATAAATCCCCTGTTCACTTTCTTGCCTTATTTATTCAATTATTTTACAGAGACAAACGCTAAAATAAATAATCTGAGACAGATGCAAACGTGTCATTCACCATGTTCTTGAAATATAGCATTTCAATGGATTCTTCAAGCTGTAAGAAACTCTTCTTTTGGTTACCGACTCTCTTTAAATATGAATTTCAGTATATTTTCTGGTCAAATGTTATTTATTCCGTCTAAGTATTTTAATTTCATCACAAGAATAAGCTTTAAGACTATTTTACGAAAGAGCTGGGACTTGCCGAAATCTGTACTGAAATTTAACACAAATACAATGAGAAATATCTGTCTAGATTAAAATTTTATAAAACGAAAATATGGTAGCTGGTGATGATAAGGTTGTGTTGAAGTTTCTCAACTTCTTCAGTGAGATGGGGAACCGAGTAGCCTCTGTCAGTGGAGTGACATATTACAGACTGGAAGCTGGATTTTTCGTCTCGTCATAACTTCCATAACGGCTCCAAGTTCTTTCCTGGGGATAAAAGGCCGTCAGAGAATGAAACTTATCACACCACCTCTAGTTATAAGAACCAGAAAGCGATAGCTCTACTTGCCTCTACAAGCTTCTACGAATGCTTTACTACCTACTTTTTACAGTGGTAAAACTTGTGACATGCTTAGGACATATACATTGAAATACAACATTCATGTTAACTTCCCAGAGCACAAAAACTATCATTCTGCCATATCATTAGGTGTTATTTTGACATATGTGCTCAGCTTCACGTGTAAATCCAGGAAACATTTCTATCTAAATGAAGATAAAAGAGACAGTAGGGAGGAAATTATTTATACTAATGAAGAACCCTTAATTCATAACTTACCTCAAATATAATATCATATGAATATTTATTTTATTTGTTCAGTCTAAATTACTTATCAATATTTAAAAACAACAATAAATATTTATAAATATAAATAATTAATTGAAGTTAAACGTTTACTGCCAACGTTTTCGCCTATTTGGCATCTTCAGGCACATATTCAAACAATATCAAGTGGTACATTAATTTTACAGTAATGGGAATAACTATTGAATATAGCTATACATAAACAATCTTAAAATAAACATATTAAAACCTTATATACAAATTAAACAAAGTGATAAACTAATGAACTACAATTGTGTTTCTATAGTTGTTTTAATTGTTGTTATAAATTGAAGTAGATACCTATTTATTTGGCTTTAACCATCACACAAATAGTTTATTAAAACAATAATTAACTCAATTGTAGTTCGTTAGTTTATCATTTTATTTAATTTGTATATATGGTTTTAATATGTTTATTTTAAGATTGTTTATGTATATATTCAATGGTTATTCCAATTACTGTAAAATTAATGTACCACTTGATATTGTTTGAATATGTGCCTGAAGATGCCAAATAGGCGAAAACATTAGCAATAAACTTTTAGCTTCAATGAATTATTTATATTTTTAAATATTTATTGTTGTTTTTAAATACTGATAAGTCGTTTAGACTGAACAAATAGTCTGAATAATATCACAATTCTTTCTAAGATTACCTCAAATAGCCTACATTTAATGGCAGGTTAGTTTAACATTAATTTGTTAAACAGCAGTGATCGAATTTAGTACAAAACTACATTATATTTCTTTACAACCTCATAACAAAATGCTTAAAATTATCACATGTTGTATTCTGTAATTGAATCGGTCAAGTCGAGAACTGCTCAAGTGACTTTTTTTTTGCGAAAATGAGTTCATGACGTCATGCTGTTGTATGTGTGAAAGGGCATCACACTATTGAAAGAAATTACCAAATTAATCACATCTACCTACTTTAATAATGTCTTAAAAATGTTCCTCAAGTCAAGAAATGACCAAATACGTCACACTTAAACACTTTTTTCTATTAGTTCACAGCATCTAGTGAAAACTTGACCAAGTGATGTGTTGTGGCATTCACTTAAATTTAGCAGCTACTGGAAGCATTGTGTTAATGTGGTAACCCTGTGTTGTTTTATTTAATAATCAAGCTACATAGTTTATTGTTGTGTGTAGAGCATATTATTTTAACAAGACTAGAAGTGAAGTAAATGAATGATTCAACTCCAAGTTGTAGTGATGAGACTGAAAAAAATGGAGAACATTAGAAAACTATACAAGCGGAATCGAACCAAATCTAAACGAAAAGTCTGCTGCCGCTCGCACCTAGTGGAATTGAAACGAACAGTACTTTTGTGTTTTGTCACTTACCAGAAAAAATTCGTTCGTTGCATTCTGATTTTTATTATAGCATCGCTCACTTAATGGTTCAAAATTACATGGAATGTAATAGTATGAAGCGAAAATAACCCCGTAAATAGTACATTATGCAATGAGCTTATAATGGTAGTAATTAAGACTCGAGTATGTTTATGAAACGAGCGCGAGTTTCATAATTTTCATACGAGCATCTTAATTACCATTACAGGCAAGTTTCATACGACTTTTTATGCTCGACCATATTTCTAACTTGAAATTATTCATAAGTACTCATATTATTCTTATCTGACTGGGGAGCGGAAGTGGCTTTGTGCAATCTCTCGTAAATTGTGAGATGTGCACAGACGCGAAAGTATTGATTTTTTCCGAGGAACAAATGCCATTGACCTTGATATAATCTGGAGTAAAATGAACATTAATCTTGATATAACCTTGAAATTGATTTAGACATTGAAAAACGAGATGACAAATTGAATTTATTTGAATATTATTTACAATTAACGCTAATTATTATAGTAACAGAACATAACCTTCTGCGACAGTATTGGATTTCCAGCCTCCGTGACGTTTCGCTAGTTGTCTTTCGATTGCATATCCGAGAATAACACTAGCCTGCGAATTTCAACTTTGTGTTTGTTGCCTAAAGTAAATAATGTGATTTTATATAATGTCGATGTACTGAATTGGAATTTTCAATCCGTTTACTTCTATCACGTCAGGTTTGTTTGCAAAATCACTTTAAATGTATTGTATAATTACGTGAATTTATTCACAAACTTTTTCATTTCACGTTTTTATTTCAAATGCAAAAGTAATATTTAAAAAAACAAAACATCCTGAAATTATGTGTACGATTGTTCATATATATCACTAGAGTGTTTTTGCTTTGTTTTGTCTTATTTACTTCACTATTGGATATATAAATTAGCACAATGTATCACACAAAGAATTACACCACTTGCTTCTTAGTTGAGGAAGTCCTCCTGCTCCTCTTTCTTTTATTTTTGTCTTCAGGTATTTTACGCTTTAACATCCAACAATAATGAGGATGCATACTGATGCTCCATCGTCCCTCGTATCTCCTTTTGAACTCCTGCAGATCCTTGTAAAATCGTTCACCTTGCTCTTCGCTCAAAAATCCTAGATTTTCGGGGAAATAACCTAGGTGAGAAAATAAAAAATGAATTTTGATACCGGTACTCATGTTACAACCAAGTTCCTTGTATGCTTCAAGCATGTTAGCCACAATATTTCGGTAATTAGGACCCTTGTTGTTACCAAGAAATTTTAAAACAAATTAACAGAAAGATATCCATGCTGCTTTCCCCCTTTCATCCACAGTGTTTTAAATGCTGCATCAGACATCTGTTTTCTTTTATCAGGACCACTGAATATATCTTCTTTTAATTTGCTTCAGATAGTAGTGGACATTTCTCACATATATACTTGAAACAGTCTCTTTCCTTATTTGAAGCCACGTTCTGCAGTACCCGACTCTGGTAGATAGTCACTGTCACTCGTCACAATTTCCCTCACCTCTACATCAGACTCAGATGAAAACTATTCAATATTTTCTAGTCGCACAGTGATTGGTACAGGCCCATGGGGTACAGGTAAAATGGCTGACCGAATAACTGGATACATGATTTGCTTTTTATTTTTAGAATCGTACCCCTTCACATCACACTAACAGAAGTAGCAGTCACTACTATGGTTCGACTTCTCTCTCCAAACCATTGGTACTCCAAAAGATAGCAACAGTCTTCTGCCGTTGATCCAATGATGAAGTTCTTCAATGCATACTCTACATACTTTGTGTGGTGCCCAAGCTTTACTTTGATCTACAAGTTTGATTCCAAAATAAGCAAGATATGACTTTTTCACAAAATCTGTAAAATTACGCCTCTGCTTAGGCAATGTCTATATTTTATATAAGTTATATAACAAAAATGGTCTGGATTATTTATACATTCTCGATGCGACATGGTAAATACTTTCTTACTGAACTAAAAACTCTCAACTTTCTACTCCACAATAAAGCTTCAAAAACTGATTTCGTTTCGTTTCCAGATGAAACACAGACTATTGAAATTTGAGAGGAACTAGACGAGTTGAGTTGAGTCTCTCACCAACGTATGGCTGACATTTCTATCTCCTACAAACAAAGATAATGGCAAGGCTGCATGCTATTTCACCCTAACTTCCTTAAACGCTTGCACCCTCTATCTGCTAAGAAACATCTGCTGTCCTTGATTTTCAACATAAACATCTTAAAAATATGTTAAATACATTTGGTTTTCATATCTTAACATACTAAAACTACAGTTGTTAAAGTTTTATATTTTAAATAATTACGCTATAAATTGTCGTAATATATTATAAGAAAATTAAAATAACAAAAAAATGGTACGTGATAGGAACTTTCTGGCTTCGAATTTGACTTCAGCATGCTAAAAATACTCTAAAAACATTCAAACTTTGGAGGCAGTAATTTCATCGCAGACTAGTGTAATCGATACTTGCGCTTCCATATTGCTGCAATAGTACTTTCTGATTGGTGGAAAACCTGAACTTTAATGAATAGGTGTACTTTAATGAGGTCCATTAAAAGGCTGCTACCAGATGTATAATTACTACATTTCGGCATGGTCGAGCATAAACACTTCTTTCTATTAGTTCACAGCATCTAGTGAAAACTTGACCAAGTGATGTATTGTGGCATTCACTTAAATTTAGCAGCTACTGGAAGCATTGTGTTAATGTGGTAACCCTGTGTTGTTTAATAATCAAGCTACGTAGTTTATTGTTGTGTGTAGAGCATATTATTTTAACAAGACTAGAAGTGAAGTAAATGAATGATTCAACTCCAAATTGTAGTGATGAGACTGAAAAAAATGGAGAACATTAGAAAACTATACAAGCGGAATCGAACCGAATCTAAACGAAAAGTCTGCTGCCGCTCGCACCTAGTGGAATCGAAATGAACAGTACTTTTGTGTTTTGTCACTTACTGGAAAAAATTCGTTCGTTGCATTCTGATTTTTATTATAGTATCACTCACTTAATGGTTCAAAATTACATGGAATGTAATAGTATTAAGCGAAAATAACCCCGTAAAAGTAATTTAGACAAGCCTAATGCTTTGGATATATTTTGGAGATACAAAATTTCATGATTCTATGAAACACCTATAGTAAGCCTTTTGTATAGATATGCAAGGGAGATTCTGATGTTACGAGGTGGAGGATAATTGATACCTTAAATATGTCAACGTATATTGATATTAATATGCACTCTTTGCCATCAATTTCTGAGACATATGCACATCAATGTATATACTTTTCTAACTAACCTGTTTAATTTGAGAGCCAGGAAAACAATCAGTGCTGTGAATTATTACCAGTTATAAAAATAAACTTTATTAGGCCTACATATTTTATGGCTAAGTGCAAAATAGTGATAAATAAGACTACAAATCATAAAACAATGAAGTAAGATATCTCATATAAATTAACATAATTTAATATTATGTTTTATGACTAAAAATATTCATAGTTTTAATTTTATAACTTCTTTACCGAATGTTTCACTTCCTGACAAAAATATATTTCGAGTGATGATTAAGGAGTACCGGTAATGTAACCTACGTTAAAAACAAATGCTTGAAGACATGCAGCTAATAAAATAGTTCTAGTACTTCTGTTTAATTCAATAAAAGACGAACACAGATTATACATTGAACTGAATATGCTTTAATCTTAATAACTTCATATTTAATTGCTGCTAATTATTTATGTTCTTTTCAATAAACTGAAAGTTTCTGAAGATCATCTATTTTCAAAAAGATGTAAAAATAATATATGATATTTCAGAATTTTGTTTACAGAGTAACAGATCACCACCACCAACACCATCACTACCATCATCTTCCCATAACAGCAATAATAATTTATTTTATTTTATTTATTTATTTATTATTAATATTTGTGTGCTGAACAACAGCCAGAGGCCAATTATAGTTCAGCACAATACACAAACAGAAGATACAAAGTTGCAAAAACAAAATAAATAATATCTTAAATAAAGAAAAACATACATAAATAAAATTGAGAACAAGAACAGTAAATACTAATAATCAAAACGAAACTATACCTTAAAAGGATCTAAATTGTGCCCATGCAAATTGGCATATTTTATGCATCTACAGACTGGAGAAAGTGATTTTGAATTTCTGTTATAAAAATGTTTTTGAAATCTTAAACCTTTTGTAGGAATACGAAGGCTGATATTGTTTATGATAGACTCTCACAATCAATATCACCCTTGATAACTTTGCAAAGAAATTGATAATCAAGATTTTGATGTCTAGAATAAAGGCTACAACAGTTAAAATATTTACAGGTAATCTCATAGTTAAAGTCAGAGGAATTGGGTATAAATCGAAAAGCACATAAGGAAATAAATTTTCTTTGAATATTTTCCAATTTAACCGAATCAGCTGAAGTAATGGAATTCCAGGCTACAGCTGCATATTCAAGTTTAGATCG
>NC_091130.1:136205451-136232951 GCF_040183065.1 Periplaneta americana
AATGATGTTCGAAAAACACAAGACAAAAGAGGTTAAAAAAAAAAACAAAACAAAACGATCTATAACTTGTGATATCATCAACATGGTTATTGTATTGTACCGGTACCTTTTTATGTTGTTGTACTGTAGTACGCAATTGGGTTTTATTCGTTTTTATTCACAGCGCGAAATTTTGTGTTTTCTACATCTGTTAATCCAGACTTTTGCTAATGCAGACAACATTCAACCCAATTGATCTGAATGGATACGAGTCTACTGTACAATATTTTATATTGTTAAAACCAGACCAAAAAATGAAAATAATTAACGAATATACATGGCCAGGTCTTGTTTATCAATTGCAATGCGCTCCACTCAGCCAACTTCCTGAAAATTTTTTGAAAAATATTGATAAAATTATCAGAAGTGTAATCAAGGAAATATTTCCCCTCCCAGATGACATTCCGAATGCCATGCTGTATGCATCGAAGAACGTAAGAGGTCTTGGAATTCTGAGAGCTGAATGGGAAGCCAGTATTCAACACTATAACATCTGTAGGCGACTGGAACACGTGAATGATGCACATCTACATCACATGAGAAATCTAGAAGAGGAGAAGAAAACTCTTTCACGCGCCTGAAGATTGCTCCACACAGCATCACTCCTCAAACTAAAGCAAAACATCTCAGAGAAGTTCTCAGAAAACAATCATTCCAGTCATGATGCCAGCTCCCACATAAAGGCAAATGCCCCAAAGCTAACTCCTGGATCTCCTCTAAAAAGTCTTTCGTCCTCGGAATACATCAATGCCATCAAGATGTCTTGCAACGTCACCGCAGTGAGATCTGTCCCTGGCAGAACCTTCAGTACTACCCGTTGTTGCCATCCCGGCTGCAGCGAGACTGAAACACTTGGCCACGTACTGGGGTTCTGTAAGAAGGGAAAGCTACTGCGTAACAACAGACTCCATCGTACAGCAATTGCCAACCTGCTAAGAAACAGAGGATGGGAAGTACATGAGGAGATTCACTGTGTGTCTGAAGATGATTCTCATAGAAGAGTCGATATAATTGCCATCAATAGAAGAACCCAGACAGCGATGGTCTTAGACCCTACGATTTGCTTTGAACGAGACACAAATCAAGCACTGCAAATAAATGATGACAAGCGAGCTAAATATGTACCTTGTCTTCCATACCTCAGTGAAAAATATGGCATTTCGCTTTACAACTGGGATGTTACAGGCTTACTATTTGGAGCAAGAGGTTGTTTACCAAAATTTACATGTAATATCCTTAAATCCTTTCAAATTCCCTTTTATGAGGTTCAGAAGATTGTAATGGAAATTCTGAAGGCCTCTCTTCAAATTCTACACTATCATCTATATGTTAACACGTAAATTTTTGTTTTAATGTACAAATCGAATCATGATTTTGCTTGTTTCATTTCCCTTTATCTTTTATGTTTGTTAATTCCGGATCCCAGTGGTCAACTTCACTTGAGGACGGATGATTTGAAATAAATCTTAGTAGTAGTAAAGCACATAGGACGAATTAGTTTTTAATATAGACTAAGCTATATATACATACTGTATCATTCAAGCTGAATTTGTTAAATTGATTATTGCTTTGGAAGGAGGATATAGGTATGGAATGCCCTTTAACGAAGGTAATATTTCCAGAGTGACATCTTGAAATATGCCTCTAAAACCAATATAATATATCAGCAAAATATAATTTGTTTATAATAAAAAAAATTCTTTTAAGTGAAACTAAAAAATATAGAATTTTTAAGAACTACTACTACTACTACTACTATAGTGGGTTACCGTACTTTACGACGCTTTATCAACTGCTGTGGTTATCTAGAGTCTGAATGATATGAAAGTAATAATGCCAGAGAAATGAGTCCAGGGTCAAGAGCCGAAAGATGCTCTTAATGGGTTGAGGGAAAACCACGGAAAAAACCTCAACCAGGTAACTTGTCTCAACCAGGATTTGAACCTGGGCCCACTCGTTTCACGGTCAGGCATACTAACTGTTACTCCACAGCGGTGGACGGTATTTTTTTTTTAGTAGGTTATTTTACGACGCTTTATCAACATCTATGTTATTTAGCTTCTGAATGAGATGAAGGTGATAATGCTGGTGAAATGAGTCCGGGGTCCAACACCGAAAGTTACCCAGCATTTGCTCATATTGGGTTGAGGGAAAACCCCGGAAAAAACCTCAACCAGGTAACTTTCCCCAACCGGGAATTGAACCCGGGCCACCTGGTTTCACAGCCAGATGTGCTAACCGTTACTTCACAGGTGTGGACTCGGTATTTTTAAGAAAAATTTCAAGATTTTATAAAACAGTTTTTATGGCTACACAATATTAATTATGTCGAACATAATTAGTTTATTTTGTTGGATGTGCACGATGGAGGAAACTTAAGCTTAAGTCACATCTTGTTCGTACTGAATTTTGATGTCTGTATGGGATAAATAAAAAGTAACAATTACACTAAAAAATAAACCAAAAATTTATTGAACATTGATTGTTTTCCTATACATAATAAGAATTTCACATTTTCACAGGGGCAAATATGAGGCAGACAGTTTCAAAAATCTTATCTGTCCAGTTTCTCCACTTTTACCCCTTGCATCCTGACACTTTCCTTAGTTTAAGTTATTCACAATCAAAGCGTAAGATTCTCTTTCATAACACTTTGTATACTTTTTTTTTTGGCCTCTTCTTCTTCTTAGTGAAGGTCCATAGAAAACAGGCATATACACTTACTGTTCTGTCCTGTAATCTAGCTTCAGCTATCTCGCTATTGCTTGAATGTAAAGAAACTTGTACCTATTTCCCATTCTTCAAAATCCAGTGGACCAAAACAGTCATCTAGAAATGATTCCATAGCCTTGTAGAAATGGTGTTGGACTCCAGAGAAGCTATGACCTTCGTCTGCATACGTCTGTAAATAGAATGGTAATGTTATATTCCATAGATTCTCGTAGTGTTTATAAGTAAATTGAACGTTAATGTAAACCATGTAACTGAAGACAAATGCTTGCATATGAATTGACATTTATAAAATTGTCTGATTCTCATAGTTCAATGGGCATCATTGTTTGTACGTGGTAGGATCAATAACATCAGGAACTATAGTTATTTTATTGTCCTGTAATTATCTCGTATTGGCATACTCTGGACATAATCATCATTACTGATGTTAAAATATCTTTCAAGTGTTCTTAATGAATTTAATGATCTTAACTACTTCACAATGATAGCGTAACTTTCATTTGAGAATGTTTATGTAAAAGGGTAATTTAAATGCAACCTGATACCAATATGTTACCATAATAATCAGTGGCGGCTCGTGCACTTGTGGATTGGGGGAGCTGCAGTAAATTTTGGTACATACAAATTTCACTTCTTGATATCATTACTAATAAGTATAGGACAAAAATAAGTGCACTACATATCGAAAAATCAAAACTTCCTGACTTAGTTGGGCGATCTCTGTGGCATCATATGCCATAACCGCTTATATAAAAAACTATTACCATCGATTTCAGTCTGAATTTCATATCAGCAGACACTTAACATGCAATCTACCAGTTCATCCTGAATTGTTTTAGAACTACGGTACCTTTAAACAGTGGCATGTTCCAAATGATTTTTGAGAGGCTCGTTTAGATTACTAACGAACTGTAGCAACCCACGAAATACACCAGGGTTCTTTGAATCGTTTTTTCATCTGTCCCCTAAGGGGAAGTTCATATTGGCCACAAAATCAATATTTTTAAAATAATTTCACGATTTTTTCTCATTTCTTGATTATGTTTGAGAATGTTTGTTCTGTTCGCTTCACTTAGTTGCGCAGCAATATTAGTTTTGCCTAACATAGCCAATGGAACAACATTTTTCAGGTGAGACAGCGAAGACTCGTGCTTTTTAATTTTTAGGGACAAATGTCCCTAAATCTGTCACACCACTCCTAGTCTATGCAGTATCACCACCGAAGAGGAGGCAAGGAAAACAAAATACAGAATTATTTTGTTCACATCCACGTAACCACAAATTCTTAGCGTAAATTTCATTGTTATACTTCCTTACATACTGTATATGCACTATTTCGGCTGGATATAGGGCCTATACATAATAAGGCAAAAGAGAATATTAATTTCGTTATATTAACTCGATAAGATTCTACAACAATAAGTATGTGAAGAGAAAATAAAAATTTTGTCATTAAGTTTCAAGGGAATAGAGAATCCCTTTGACGTAGCATTACAATAGCGGTGTGGGAATGGAGGAAAGATCTTCCCTTGTCGCCTGGCTCTGCAAGCCACTGCAGCGAAATATGGGTTTTAAACAGCGGCAGTTTCCCCTCTGCTTCCCTTTACCTCTCTACCCCCTGACCATGCAAGACACACTCTCTATGATCTGTCCCACCCTGCAGATCCCAAGACGACTTTGAATGCAGTGTCAGTTCCAGTACAGTCGACACGCAAAAAGATTATGCATAAGATAATAATACATATTCCCGGCCAGATGAAATATAAAGCAATTTACTAATAAAAGCTGTAACAATTCTTCTACAAATTAAAATAAATATTATTTTTATTTTCCTGTCAAAGCAGGGAGTGCTGCAGCTCCGCAGCTCTTATGGACGAGCCACCCCTGATAATAATAAATCTAATGTGTTCACTGTGCAATTATTTTTAAACCTAAAGATGACGATCTGTGATCAAAAACATTAGTTGGATTGTATTAAAAAATTACATCGTACTTAATTTGATACATTAATAAAATATAAGTTCAGTGACTGATTACTAGTTATTTATTGTTACAATATATCAAAGAGATAAGCTATCATTGTTATTTTATTACTACTTTTTATTTTTTATTCAATGGGTCCAATTATTACTTCAGCCGATTCATCCCTGATAATAATGCAGTAATCATTATTATTATTATTATTATTATTATTATTATTATTATTATTATTATTATTACCATCTCTTGTTTAAATATGTATTTTAATATTATTCTCGCTAATTTTTATTATGTATTTTAATATTATTCTCGCTAACTTTTATATCATTTTGTTATTTATTAATTTACTTGATTCCATCCTTTCATTTTCAAATACAATTACTTTTAATCTCATTAACTTATGCTATGTAGTTTAGTCATCCATTTTATCCCGTCCATTCAATGTCATTATTGTCGTATTATAATCTTGTATATCTTTGTAATACTATTTCATATGATTCCATTCTTCATTTATGATTCCATTATTTAATTTGTAATTATCATTTTAATTAATTGCCATTAATCTAATTATTTCTTTGTACTTTTATTGTAAATTATTGCTAATGTTTTTGTTATATTGTTTGTGCTGAACTGTACTTGGCCTCTGGCTGTTGTACAGCACATTAAATATAAGTAAATGAATAAAAATAAATAAATAAATAAAATTATTATTATTATTATTATTATTATTATTATTATTATTATTATAGTGAATCAACTTTGACCAATGTACCTTACCTGGTGTCGAAAGAGGACTCCCTGATCTGTGAGGGCTCTGACCAGCATCATACTCTGCTGGTAATGTACTGTGTGGTCAGCCGTCCCATGTATTAACAGGAAGAGTTTACTACGCAGATTTCCAGCACGTTTAGTGACATCTGCATTTTCATAACCTCTGTAGTTGTCTGTGACATTGGGTGTTCCCATATATCTCTCTGTGTACACCGAGTCTATGAAAATATTAAAACATAAGACAGTAAGAACAATTTTAAGTACCGGTACCTATTTCACAGAAAATAAAACAACATATAACATTTCCACATCTGTTTGGGATCATGTTCTATTCGTTAACATTTAAGTTTCAGTATCTATTCAATAATAAATATTCAATATATAAATATCTATCATTTCATTAATAATAATCATTCTTGAATAGTGGGACAAAATATGTTTAAAATAGCAAGTATGATAACTACTTGATCCTGGAGAACAACATTCATGAACAACACAAGCCAGAATAAAAAAAGAAATACATTATATACCCACCATAATGAGCCCAGCTAGTGATGGGGGCAACAGAGATACCACATCGGAAAATTTCTTTATCTTGTGATAAGATCATCGCTGCTGCAAAACCTCCATAGCTCCAGCCCCAGACTGCAATTCTTTCCTTGTCCACGAACTTGAGGCCCCGCAAGTATCTACATACAAGGAGGCATTGCAGAAATTACCAGTGAAACTTCTTTCAGGATAGAGGAAAATGGAAGGAAATAATATATGTAGCCTATGTAAACGCAACAAATAATATTGAGTATCTGTACTATCATAATGAGTCCAATGATGTCCAACATTTTGGAGTCGATTCTTTGATTTCATATTAACGAAAAACTTATGATTAGTGACAGGATATCTGTGACGTGTCATATTTTCTTTTTGAACTCTGTTTTCATATTGAAGTTAAAGTTAATATATGCATTACCTATATATTCGTTTATTTATCTATCTATTTATTCATTATTTATTTATTATTATATAGAAAGATTCAAGAAAATACAGAAGAACCTCTATTATCCGTGGTAATGAAGGGGGTGGGCTGAACAGTTAATCGAAAAAATCGGATAATCCGTGCCATAGAAGACTTTCATAAATTAAGTGTTGCATAATTCAGTTTCATAAATTTCTCCGTGGTCATGTGTTTTAACACATTAGGTAGTGGATCAGAAGTTTTAAGTATAATAGCTCTGTTGGAAAGAGTGGGTGAAGAAAGAATAATGCTGAAACTGATCAGGAAGAGAAAAAGAAATTGACTGGGTCACTGGCTGAGAAGAAACTGCCTACTGGAGGATTCACTGGAAGGAATGGTGAACGGGAGAAGATTTCGTGGCAGGAGAAGATATCAAATAATAGAAGGCATTAAGTATGGATCATATACGGAGACTAAGAGGAAGGCAGAAAATAGGAAAGACTGGAGAATGCTGGGTTTGCAGCAACAGAACATTATGAATGAATGAATTAATGACCGGTTTCTAAGGGTCAAGGAAACTTCCTATGATGGATTTCTGTGGAAAGATAGGAAAAGTATAGGTCTCATGTTATAGATTGAAGTAATTTATACACTTTATCCTTGTTTTTTTATTAAATCTCGCACAGTTGTAACTCCAATCTCGTATTCCGATGTGAGATGAACCACAGTTCCTCTTTTCCAAAACCACTCAATTATATGCACTTCTCTTCGATACTTAGCACAACATGTATTCTTTTGGCACTTCTAAAAGACGTTTTGCAGAGAAATTAAAGAGGTCACTCGAATAGTAGATCATAATGTATAAGGGCAAAGGCTTTTAATATCACTCATTATAAAAAAAATACGTGCTAATGTATTGTGCAGTACTCAATATTTTTTCTGCAACGAAAAAAAAGGAGAGAATGACAGACGGATAATCCAACAATCTGTTAATAGGGTGACGGTTAATTGGAGTTCTACTGTAAAATTAATTTGTATTAATATTATATCAGATTCACATTTTTTTGAAAAACAAATGAACAACTCTTAAACGCCCATTCCCATATGATAGACTTTTTACTGTACATAATATTCCTTGATTTTCATGCTGTACCTAACCATGATGCTTGTTGATTGCAGGAAACTTACTCTGCGTGTTATATCTAAGTAGGTAGACATTGGCTTTCTCCTATATCGATGGAGCAGTGTATTGAAGCAAATTTTTAAATTTTGGACGAACTGTACTTGTGCTGAACGATGCTAATGGTTTACAAATAATTATATTTAGTTCAATTTAAAAATAAATTACTTACTTGGTAACAGCAATTTGATCTTCAATTTCAACACTGCCCAGTCTGTAATGCAGCTCATGAAGGAGACGATCGCCTTGGTAACCAGAACCTCGTCCATCTATTTGAGCTACTATGAAGTTACGATTACTCGCTAAATATGTTCCCCAGTCTACAGACCATTGCTCCGAAACGAGTTGGGATCCTGGCGCTCCGCACCTGAATGTTAATGCAAAGTTGCAAGTTAGTACAAATATTTTAATCATAAAATATGACAAAATAATCAGACATCATTTATCGACAAATAAGTAATTACATTTTAACATATGGTACAGTATAAACAGAAGAAGTGTACTAATTATAATACGATCATCATCATCGTCCTTGCAGGTATTAGGGCTAGTGGCCTGTTACGGTCTCCATCCATCTTTTCAGAGGGCGTCCCAAAGATCGTCTTCCATGTGGTATATAGCGGAGAATTTTCCTTCAGAGTCTGGAACGGTCCATCCTATTGATATGGTTAAGCCATTTTCGTCTTAATTAAAGGTATGTTAAATTAACAAACGAAATAAAAAAAAAAAAAAATTGTACCAAAATGACTTAGTATACACGCAGAAAGGGAGTGGAATCTCCCTCAAACAAAATTATTGTGGATTAGAGTTGGGTCGATTCGTGAACGAATCGTTCATTCGAACGACTAATAATAAAGAATCGTAAGAATCGATTCGTGGTATCAACGAATCGTCGTTCAAAAGAATCATAACGAATCGTCGTTCAAACGAATCGTAACGAATCGTCATTCAAAAGAATATGAAGGAATCGGCATGGTATCGTAACCCACGATTCTATTCGTTGTTTGATGTAACCTGTCAACGGACATTTCCGAACCGTGTCGAATGCTCCCGAGCGAGAGTGAAATCAAAATATGTACTGCATTTGTTAAGTATGGAAAATAATGAACACAAACCTGAAATTTGCATAGTTAAATAGAGATGTAATGCAAAAAATGTACTTCATAATAAGGTTCAGTTGATAAATTATAATTTAGAGACATTATCTTGGGTAATTTTGTACACTAATGGAGTTCATACTGAATGGTTCCAGCCAATGAGAAAGAGACAATCGAATGTCTCGCCTCTTATGCCATCTATGAGAGAGATGTAGAACGTTTTTGTTCTAAGCGTGGTTTGCAAAGGAAAGTGTCTTGCGACGATTCAAAAGCATAGTTGGAATCGCAGACTGGGAAGAATCGTGAACTCGTTGACGATTCAAAAGAATAGTTGGAATCGCAGACTGAGAAGAATCGTGAACGAATCGTTAGAATCGTGTTGCCCAACTCTATTGTGGATATGACACAACTCTAAATATTACCATAGTATAGCATATACAGTCACGAAGCTCAATACGTAGTAAATATGCATCCATAAGTAGTTGCTAACCACTAGGATCGTTAATATCGCCTCATTACAGACAATGCGAAATAGTAACTGCACAGTCTATTGTTCATAGCACCCTCACAACTCAAGCTTCGTATGTGATTTTATACAACGAGGTACCAGCAGACACTTATAGCAATAATAACATAAGGAAGCATCCATATAATATGTTTGAATAGTCACTTTATTTTCCTTATAACTAATGCATATTAAAATATCAATAGAGAAACAGTAATGACATATAATGAAGTTACGTAACTCCTTGGTAATTAATAAAAAAAACAGTAGCAGGGAATATCACAGGTATATCCTTGTCCGATTACTTAATTAATTATAACTTCATTTTAAATATAAGCATTCCACTAATATAACTCGAAGTGCTCGTAGTTTGACTTACATCTGATTCCTAACCTAAATATTCTGGTACTGTTTACCGATACCGGTATCTTTCTCTAACTCATTTCTCTCAATAATATATTTTCTTAAATTTTATTTTATTTTATTTTTTTTTTGTAAAAATAATACGATACAGACTGAAGTTTGCCGAAATGAGCATGAGCTCATATTCGGGTGATTGTACCAAATAATTTTATGCGCTTATCTAGTTGCACAAATGCGTCAGATTTGATAATTTTTTTACCTACCGGTACTTGAGTAATAAAGACGGGTATATTAATGAAACTGATTATCAGTACCGGTACATACATATGACATGTTTAACTACAAAACTCACATTCTACACTTTTGGGTAAAATGAGTTTCTGAAGTATTCTTGTTCTATATTATGATCTCCATGCAAATCAAGTATATTGTACAGAAAAAAATAACATTTTCCCATATTGGGTGAGTCGCTCAGCACACAAAAATGGCTCAATCCACAAAATTTGCACATTGAGTTTATTGCTTTAAAGAGCTTCTCATATTGTTCTCTTCAAAGTCTAAATCGGCCTAATCATCATTCCCAGTTTTTCCATAAGATTTCAGCACAATTTTCGTTTGTGTATCTCATTTCGCTCACTGTTACAAAGAAGTAAGGTCAAAATATAATTTTGTAGGTTAGGCCATTTGTGCGCCGAGCGTCCAAAATATGTATGATAAAAGTTGGATGTAGTAGCAAAACTAACATTCTCCAAGTTGCAAAAATCTTATTCTCCTCCTGGCCAATAGGAAGCTGCCACTAGGTCAAGGGATGATTATTTTTGGTAGGTACCGGTAACAAAAGTAACATTCTCCAAATAAGTAAAGTTCAAAAGTCTCATTCACCAAATCTTCTGTTGCAAAAGTTATGTTCTTCAATATTTAAAGTTACTTTTCAACATTTTAATGGCTTAACATTTTTTTTCCCATGTTATTAAACCATTTTTATGACACATTTTATATGGAAATTACGAAATAAGTCAAATTTGACTTCTGTTTTCATTTGTTTAAGTTTTTTGTTGAGTACTAAAATTTGAAAGCTTGGAGCATGTGCCTTTCGCAGTTAGATCCTTAATATCTAATAAATTAAACTGTAATCTTATACTCACACGTGTAATATGAGAGGAAAAGTCATTTCTTCATCCTCTCTCAGTCCTGGCGGTAGATGTAATCGCACCTGAGCATGGTATCCTCCGTCCACTTGTACCTTAATAGTTTTCACCTAACAAGAATAACAAATTGTTGTTACGACATTTTAACTACCGATATGTATAACTTTTATAAAACCATTAGCTATGAATCTTTTAGAAACTATACTACCTGGGAGTAATATTTAATGTAATGTAATCGAATCATTAAATACAGAAAGGTGACATATTCACTTTCATAAATTTTACAGGAGACATAAAAAACTGTTTTATGCTCGACCATGCCGAAATGTAGTAATTATACACCTGGTAGCAGCCATTTAATGAACCTCATTAAAGTACACCTATTCATTAAAGTTCAGGTGTTCCACCAATCAGAAAATACCATTGTAGCAAAATGAAAGCGCAAGTATCTATTATTCTCGGATATGCAATCGAAAGACAACAATAAATCAATAAATCACCTATATTTGAAATAAAGTCAGTTCTGTTACTATAATAATTAGCGTTAGTTGTAAATAATATTCAAATAAATTCAATTTGTCATCTCGTTTTTCAATGTCAAGGTCAATGTCGACATCTGTTTCTCGGAAAAAATCAATACTTTCGCGTCTGCGCACATCTCACAATTTACGAGGTATTGCACAAGGTCAGTTCCGCTCCTCAGTCAGATAAGAATAATATGAATACTTATGAATAATTCCAAGTTAGAAATATGGTCGAGCATAAAAAGTCGTATGAAACTTGACAATAATGGTAATTAAGACGCTCGTATGAAAATTATGAAACTCGCGCTCGTTTCATAAACATACTCGCCTCTTAATTACTATCATTATTGACTCGTTGCATAATGTACTATTACACATTTCATACCTATTATTACAAGTCGTGTTCTTAAAGTAAGTTCCAAAAGGGTAAGGGTAGTAAGTAAATGGAAAGATATTTACAAACCATTTTTGTTGCATTGTATTCCCCACACTTCAATTACTTCTCAACATAATCTCTACCATTATTGAGGCATTTATCGAGTCGTGGCACAAGTCTTTCTATCTATCCCCTCATTGTAGAAATCGCCCGCCTGCGATGCGAACCACTCTTGAGGTCCAGGAACTTCTTGAGGTGCAGGAAGAGATGAAAGTCGCTTGGAGCCAAATCCGGGCTGTAGGGGGAATGGTCAATTTGTTCCCAGCCAAATTTCGAGATGAGGTTTTGGATGACATAAGCTGTGTGTGGCCGAGCATTGTCATGAAGCAACACAACTCCGTCGGTCAGCATTCCACGTCTCTTCTTCTGAATTGCGCGAGGGAGCTTCTTCAAGGTCTGACAATAGGTTTCTCTATTAATGGTTTCACACCTAGGCAAGAATTCTATGAGTAGGACTCCTTTTCTGTCCCAAAAAACAGTGCACATGATCTTGCGTGTTGACATGGTTTGTTTGAATTTGTTTTTCCTTGGCGATGCAGTGTGCCTCCATTCCATGGACTGCTGCTTCGATTCAGGTGTCATGTGAGACACCCAAGTCTCGTCACCTGTCACGATATGGTCAAGAAACTCATCGCCTTGCTCACTGTAACGTGTGAGAAGGCTCAATGCACTGGAAGCTCGTTTGGTTTTGTGTTCCTCGGTGAGCATCTTGGGTACCCATCGTGAGCACAATTTTCGATATCATAATCGATCTGTCACAATTTTGTAGAGAACACTCCGCGACATTTGTGGAAAATTCAAGGAAAGAGAAGAAATTGTGAACCTCCTGTCGTCATGAATTTTTTCATCGACAGCACACACCAAATCATCATTGATAAAAGATAGCCGACCGGTACGCTGCTCATCATGCACAGAGGCACGGCCCTCGTTGAACTTCCTTACCCATCTCCTGACCATTCCATCATTAATGGCATCATCACCATACACCTCACAAAGTTGACGATGAATGTCAACTGGTTTGATGTTTCTCGCATTCAAGAAACGGATAACAGATCGCATCTCACAGTCGGCGGGGTGCTCGATCACTTTAAACATTTCAACTGATCACAACTAATCACACACACGGACTGAAGCTCTGAAACTGCATGCACAGCTTGTCTGAGGACTGAAGAAGAAAACACGCATGTGCAAAATAACGATTGCAGCGATGCGACGACTATAATTGAAAACGGAACTTACTTTAAGAACGCGCCTCGTATGAAGTGGAGACAGTATGTTTGATATGATGTATTGTAGAAATAAAAGAATTGTAATGCTACAGAGTGATTCTGAAGAAATCTATACTAATAATAAATCTATAGCCAAAATTTTTCTGGTAATTTTCGATTTTCCAAAAATAATTGGTGTTAACATGTATAATTAACCATCCTCAAACTGAAAATCGCTTTTTTGAAATTTTTGTTTGTATGTCTGTCTGTCTGTCTGTCTGGATGTTTGTTACCTTTTCACGCGATAATGGCTGAACCGATTTATATGAAAATTGGAATATAAATTAAGTTCATTGTAACTTAGATTTTAGGCTATATGGCATTCAAAATACATTATTTAAAAGGGGGATTATAAGGGGGCCTGAATTAAATAAATCGAAATATCTCGTTTATTACTGATTTTCATGAAAAATGTTACATAATAAATTTTCTTTAAAAATAATTTCCGATAAGTTTTATTCTATACAAAATTTTGATAGGGCTTATATTTAATGAGATAAATGAGTTTTAAACTTACAATAACAACGCCATCTAAGGCGCTGTACTGAAATAAAAACAAATGACTTCGCCTATAAGGGGCCTTGGACAACAACAATCGAAAGCTATTAAACATAGCCTACAGAGAATGTTTCTGTGTTTGTATGAAGTAATATCGGAAGCTAATTAATTGTTTAATTATTATTTCACCATTGGAAAGTGTAGTTTCTCTAGATGGACATAATTCTACAATGTATTACAGTAACTTCTGAAACATATAACAAGTAATATAAAGTATACACATTAAAACTAAGTAATAATAATAATAATAATATTTATTTCATTCCAAAGACTGTACAATGCAGCATAGGAAGATGTCATGTTAAGAAAAAACATTTAAATACCAGAAAAAGATTTACATGTAAGCAATATGTTCATAAGTTACATACCGGTACAAGGAAATAATCACATTTTATAATATCGTATAGGCAATTCTCCTTAAAAGGTATACAGCTATATAGAGTTAGAATACTTGCCAATATTATATAGTGACAAGTCTATTAATTTATTTTTAATTTCATTCTTAAAAAGCCTCAAGGTTAAATGTCTAACATTGTCGGGTAAAACATTATATAACTTTTTACAAATCTCTACAAAGCTGCTATTAGTAGTAGTGTAGTAGTGATATGTCAATCTTCATTAAAGTATGGTTGCATGTAATAACAATTAAGAAACATGTTAGAGGAATTGCACCAAATGATTGCTCTCTGGACCAAAATGACCGCATTTTAATACAGTGGACACTGGTTAATTCGACATTCGATAATTCGAATTATTGGGCAATTCGAATAAAAGTACAATCCCCTTGAAACTCCTATTTAAAATAACGTAAAAAACTTACGTTTAATTCGATGTTTTGAAGCCACCATTTGGATAATTCGAAGGAACAATTTAATTTTTTCATTATGAAAAAAAGTATTCTGAATTTTATAAAAGTCGAAATATGGTTCGTGTACATCTCAGTTAAAATTTCCAAGAATCCATCTTCTAGTTTCCGCATTCCTAGTTGCTTATTGTTGAAGTTCCGTTAGACTGTGACTACTGGCAAACGAACTCTACCTTTGTATCTTCAGGTAGACACCCACCCCTCCCTCATCGCCCAAGAACTGGAAATAACTAAGTACAGTACCCTCCCTTACTTTCACAGTACGTGCAGTACAAAATTCAGTGAACTTAAAACCTTCAGTTGATAGGAATGTTTCAGTGACTCGTTTTATGTACAATGCAAAACGTGGAGTGTACACCAGTTTTTCTAGTGATAGATTTATGCTTTTATTTTCTACTGATTGTTTGTCTTGTACTCAAGTGCTTTAAACACTGTGTCACGCTACTAGGACTGCACTTTTTATGGATAAAATATGGAAATTAAAAGGGTGAGTTGCATTGCATGGTAATTATAGTATTTGTATGAAATAAATTTATTTCAGGGCACACTATTTTGCAAAATAAAGTGTTTTTTTGTTAATTCGAAGTTTCGATAATTCGAAGTTTTTTGCATTCCCCTTTGAGTTCGAATTAAAAAGTGTCCACTGTAATTTAAATACAATTTAAATTAAGTAACATAATAAACGATTTATCCTTCTATCAAACACGAATGTTCCCTGGATCAAACGTCCTATTTTAATTACCAGGTATGTAATTACTTTATATTTATTTCTAACAGGTGCAGCGGAGCGCACGGGTATGGCTAGTAGTAAATATTTTACAAGAAAGTAATATGGACTATTCTGTGTAAAAAAACGTTTATATAAATACTAGCCATACTCGTGCGCTCCGCTGCACCCGTTAGAAATAAATATGAAGTAATTACATAATTAAAATAGGACATTTGATCCAGGGAACATTCGTGTTTGATAGCAAGATAAATCGTTTATTATGTTACTTAATTTAAATTGTATTAAACAAATTAAAATGCGATCATTTTGATCCAGAGACCACTCATTTGGTCACAAAAATTATTTTAGGAAATACAGGAAACGAATGCCTATCAAGTTTTCTGTGCATAAGAAGCTAGTTTAATCTTATCTGTCCTCGATTCACTCAGAAGTTACTGTAATAACATTATAGCATTATGTCCATCTAGAGAAACTACACTTTCCAATGGTGAATTAATAATTAATTATACAAATCGGTTAATTTAGCTTCCGCTATTACTTCATACAAACACAGAAACATTCTCTGTAGGCTATGTTTCATAGCTTTCGAGTGTTGTTGTCCAAGGTCCCTTATAGACGAAGTCATTTGTTTTTTTATTTCATTACACCGCCTTAGATGGTGTTGTTATTGTAATTTTGAAAACTCATTTATCTCATTAAATATCAGTCCTATCAAAATTTTGCATAGAATAAAACTTATCGGAAATTATTTTTAAAGAAACTTTTGTTACGTAATATTTTTCATGAAAATTAATAAGGGAGATATTTCGATTTAATTCAAACCCCCTTATAACCCCCCTTTTAAATAATGTATTTTGAATGCCATATAGCCTAAATCCTAAGTTACAACGAACTTAATTTATATTCTAATTTTCATCGAAATCCGTTGAGCCATTATCACGTGAAAAGGTAACAAACATCCAGACAGACAGACATACAAACAAAAATTTAAAAAAAGCGATTTTCGGTTTCAGGATGGTTAATTATACATGTTAACACCAATTATTTTTGGAAAATCGAAAATTACCAGAACAATTTCGGCTACAGATTTATTATTAGTATAGATAGATGTACCAATGTGAAGTATTACCTGAGGTGAGGCCATGACTGCAAGACGGTCCCTGAGGGCTGGCTGCGTGTCCAGCACGGCTAGTCTTGTGTTCGTCATCAGGTCCACGAGGGAAGCGCTGGGGGGGTCGGGGCCCAGGCACTCCAGCACGTAGTAGCGGGGACTCAGGCCTGGGCTCAGGTGTGGTGCCACGTACAAGCAAGGCGGCCAAGAGGCCAACTCACTGGCATTGTAATCAGGGCTGGTAGGAAGGGTTATACATTGCTTAAACATACGAGGAGCTGCACATCCCATCCCATCTGATTTCTGCTGGTGTCTGTTGTGTGTTGGAAGCTGGCAAGCTTTCAGTGTAATAGCTCGTACATATTGTTTCTGTGGTTGTGCTCATGTGCAACATGCAATATTTTTTTGTATTCAGAATGTTGATTATATTTTACTCTATCGCAGTTTTTCTAATTCTTGCAATTATTATCAGTTTTGCAGAAAATACAGAGTTGTTATTCAGTGGCATAGCCAGCGGGTGGGCTAAGTGAGCCCAGGCCCACTCAAAAATATTCGAATTTTTGCGTTTTTTTTATCGAAAATACTCAACATTAAAACTAAACCATGGATCCAGAGCAATAATTACAGGCGATAGCATTAAGGCCCATTCACAATGAAAATTAAACATAAACATAACGTAAGCATAAAACCTTGTGTCCATGTTATTTATTGAAAGCATTCTCAATGAATTACATAAGCATAAACTTAATCTTAATCATAAGACGTTAACATGAAAGTCTGCAAACTCCAGACTTTCATGCTTATGTTTATGCGATTTGGAAACAGTACACAAGCGGAAAGCGTGTTTTCACTTTTTGTTTAACATCTCATAGGCTTTGCCTATAGGCAATATTTTGATCTATTGGCCGTGATGATAGCTAGGCGCGCAACATCGAAATCGAAATCGAAAAATCGAAGGAGAATTGGGAGGAAAATTTAAAAGGTACGCAAAACGCGTCCTTGCAAGTGGGTTGGGGGCTGTACAAAACTAAATATGTGAGCTCCAAGCCTGTTGGCCACTAGTCTCACTCCGGGTTACGCTGCTCCCCTGAAGGAGCTCTAGAGAATTTTGAAGGGGAAGCCGAAATTGGACGTAACCTCTTAGGTACCACATACGCGAGGGGGCTGACATTGATCAATTGATCACGGAACGGGGCGAGGAGGAGTTGGCTGGTGTTTGCCGTTAGAATGGCAAGACGCCGTCATCTGTTCTTCGATGACAAAGCATGTGAAGGCCGTCGGAAGAAGCGCCGTGATATCTAATCTGCAATTTGAGAGGTCCCTGTCCTTTCAATTTGCGACTTATTAAGTGACCTCGTATATTTAATAGTCTATTTATATTATCTGAACTAGGGCATACATCGTTTATAATAAGAGTGGAATATGTATGGGGAAGGGCATATAGGTCCGTGGCCCATTTCTTATAGGGCTCATCCCGACATTTGTCTTACGCCTGAGGAAAACCACGGAATACCTTAGGCGAGATGAGTTGTCTCATGTATAAGAGACTAGCCAATTTGGCTATTATGTAGGAGGTGATTGTTGTCATGAGCCTTGTTGAATCGTCTCAATTTTGAGACAAGCCATTTGGCTATATGATGGCTCAATTACGAAGAGGGGGAGAGATGTAATTAGTTGATTAATTTAAGTAATTAGGGAGATTAATGGGGATATGAGTGCAGGTCCGTGGCCCATTTCTTTTAGGGCTCATCCCGACATTTGTCTTAGCGCCTTAGGAAAACCACGGAAAAACCTTAGGCAGGATGAACGCGCAACATGGAATCACAGTCTACTATATACAGTCGAGAAGCTTGAGGTGTTTTTTTGCAAATCTCGTGATAAAGCGCTCCAAGCGGTTAGAAACTAGAAACAATAGACTGCCCATGGTCGACTTTGGACTGTGTCGTATTTCTATCGAGTGCTAGCTCGTTGCGTATTTCACATTGATGCTTGTGAAATGTTCGTTATTGGTTTTAATGAAAATGTTAATGGCTAAAATATAATAATTTGAATAATAATATGGGACAAGGAGGAGACGTTTGTAGTGCTATAAATTGTAGCAACAGTAAGAGAAAGAGGCCAGAGTTATCCTTTTTCCGATTTCCGAAAGATTCGGAAAGGTTCCTGGGTTTCCACAAGAATGCTGTGCAGAAACAAAACTCTTACTTTTTATAGTTCTTTGTGACTGTTAGAATACATTATATCCTTAAATTTCACAATGAAATGTTTCAGTCTAACCGAAAGGACATTAGATACCGGTTAAAGTTCTGTCACTTGGGCTGCTAAATTTCCGGAGAAATAAAGGTTAGGTCTACTTTTTTTTTTTCAGAGGATACATTTTTAATTGTAGCTATTAATTTTGTTATTATTTTTATGTGTTATTTTACTAAAGACGTAGAAAAATTAAGTTTGTTTTAATGAAATTTATTGATCACGTTCTATTTTCAATTCTGGTGGGATTATTATTGCTTAGGCCTACTTTTTTTTTCAAAGGACATGTTTTTAATTATAGCTGTTAATTTTGATGTTATTTTTATTTGTTGCTTTACTAGAGACGTAGAAAAAGTCTGTTACAATAAAATTTATTGATCACGTTTTATTTTCAATTCTGGTCTGATTATTATTGCTTAACCTCACCCCACTTTGTTAACTACGTAAGCCTACACTACAAGTACCGGTACACGTAAGTTACTCCATTAATTCACATTTCCATTATTATTGTTGTAAAGGGAAATGCAAATTAATATTTATTGGTTTCATAGTTAATTATCGCTATCATCTTGAATGAGTGAAGCTATTATAGTAAATTTCAGTTCGTTTTGCACAAACAAAAATTATATTAACTTATTTCTTGCAGGTATATTCGAGTTTATGGTGGAATTTAATATACTTCATTAAAATAATAAATTAAATTTATGCATTTAATATTTCAATAATGGAAGGAAGGTGTTAATTTTTCCAAAAGAACACGACAACGAAAGTGTAACATATTTTGTCGTCTGCTAGGAGAGAGATCTGCGATGCTGAAGCGATAGTAGCGATCCTAGTGGTGGGCAACTGCCCATGTTTGCATTTTTACTACATATTGAGCTTCGCGACTGTATATAGTAGACTGTGATGGAATTATATGACGAAAAATTGATTATTTTACATCTCTGTTTCTTTGATTTCAAGTATTGAAAGCCATATACTGATGCCATTGTAGTTATTAGAAACATAAATTGAATAGCTACATCATCAGTCATTGTGCAATTCTCCATTTTTATGTAATAGATTCTGTAGTTTTGTTGATTCGGTATGTTTGTTTCCACACACGTGTTATGTTTACGTTATGTTTAATTTTCATTGTGAATGGGCCTTGGCTACTTAAGTTTGTGGCATATGTTTATGTGCTTATGTTAATGTTTACGTTGTGTTTAATTTTCATTGTGAATGAGCCTTTAAGGTAAGAAGTCAGAAACTCGTTCATTTCTTCAAGAGCCAATTTAACTGTGTTGGGTTGGGCCTAAAAACTTGTCCGGCATCGATAAAAAGAAGGAAACTGTGGAGGCTACTGGATTGTTACATCAGCTAGAAAAATTTGACACCTTATTTTATTTGGTATGTTTAGACGATATTCTTGCTCTTGCAAATTCCTTATCGGAAGCAGGGGCGATTTCTCAGGGCATGCTATGCTTGCTGCGCAAGCTCAATATTTTCGTAGAATGTGTATTTCTCAAAATGGCGTTACGTACATTAAAATTTATTTTGATTTTTGGAATACTGTATAGGCGTAATACCATCCGCAGGTTGCACACCGCAAGTATCGCAACGTTTGCTCGTTTCTCGGAGCTACAGGAAAGACGTAGAAACAGCGAGAATATGATGCGCGCGCAAGTGCCTTCCTCCTTAGTCCGTCCTAGGCGCACATGCTTCTGTTGCGTTTGTTTGAAGCTTCAAAAATGCTTATGTATTAAGATCTTAAAGTAGGTTATGACAACGAAATAAAAAGGAAAAAGGTATGGTTCACGGAATATCATTTAAATAACGGAAAGTAAATTTCCGGTTAATGTTCACCAAAGCACTAAGTACATAATTATGACCGCGTTGCAGTTTTATTTGTGGCCTAGACAAAATACCTAGCCTTTCATGGGGGGGGGGAAAAAAAAAAAAAACTTTTAGGGGCCATGAAATTATTCACCGCTGTAATTATATTACCGTCTATCAATATTACGAAACAAAAACTGCCATAAAGGCCATGACCGACTAGAAACATCGATACCAAAGAGATAAATCCATTTGGCCATGATGAAACAAAAGAAAATGCGAGAGAGATTTTAGTTCGAGATAAAATGGACACACAATTTTGATGACCATACTGTTATTAACTGGAGATCGCTTGTAAGATCTGTCTTAATCTTCTATATAGAAATGTCGTCCAAGCAAATTGGTGGTCCAGGGAAAAATCATTGCAATAGATGGGAGTAACAGTGGTGCTATCTCTCAGAAATGTTCAGAACGAAGGAGGTAGAGAGAAAAAGATAAAAATTTCTCCTTCTAACAACACCACAGACCAAAATCATGTTTTTATGTTGGCAACATTGTATATGTAGTTAAATTTGGTGGTAAATGTAACGGCACAGTTCAAACCTGCCGTGGTAATTCTCCAGTATAGCGCTAGCCTGATATAGTCCCAAGACAATTCAACCGCTGAAGAAGATGGGAGAGCTACTCATCGAAAGCTTGGAATCAACAATCTCACTCACCCAGCTGAGAATCCGAGAAAAATTAATCAATAGAAATTATAATTTTCGCCTTAGATTTACTATGCAAAACTTCAAGAATTGCAAGAATTCTTCATTTTTATTTGTTTCATGTGTTTTAATATGTATCAATGTGTGAATTATGTCAAATATAGCCTACAGGCAAGCTGCTGCAAATGTACTTTGAAATCAATGCCGTTTACAGCTTACTATTCTACATAAATGTGAGCATAGGCTTCTAGGTTTAAATTAACAGCTCATGTTGCACTTTTGTCATTTTCTTTTTTGAAGTAAAATTCTCATAATTCAATAAATTAAACTCATAATATTTCTTCGAAATAAAACTGTCAAAGTAAATATAAATGTCAGAATATTTTTATGGAAATAAAAATTATATTAACAAGGTGATCTTACTCTTTGTGGAATAGGTAAATCACAGTTCTGTGTTTTTTTTATTTTATTTTTTATTATTAACTTGTGCGAAGGAGAGATCCAAAGGCTTGCACTGTAGTCTGAGGCTTATTGTGCTTACCACTACTACTGGTACTGTTTTTTTTTTACAGAACGTGTTGTAACACAAATTGAAAGAGAGGGGTAGAAGAAGAGTAATATTTTTTTCTAATGATTATTTATCAGAATATTTTTATCTTTAATGAAGAATAAAATTCCTAACCAATGGTAATAGGCTACATATTTCTTTATCTTTTTTTTTTTTTTTTTTAATAATTTACACCATACTCTTTTTTAAATCACTACAGTACCTCACAGTTTGTTTGATTGTTAGTCTGTTACATATAATATATGCTAACAAAATAAAAATAACGTATAAAGTACAGGTAATATTAATTTTAACTTAATTATGATCACGGTCATTATAATATTTTCATAATTTCAGTTGAAAAAAATTATTTAAAAAATAATAATAGACCAGTAAAATAATGAAACTTATATTAATATTTTAAAATTCACATTTGCTGCTAAAAATAAGAATTATGGCCACTTTAAAAACGTAACCAGATATATGTTAAAAATAATATTTACCTCTTTAGGAGCTTATTAGGTAATTACCTTCATTTGTTTATGAACACACGAATTGAATGTTAACAAAATAAAATAACGTATTTCGTACAGGTGATATTAATTTTAACTTAATTATGATTATGGTCATTATAATATTTACATAATTTCAGTTGAAAAAAAATTATTTAAAAAATAATAATAGACCACTAAAATAATGAAACTTATATTAATATTTTAAAATTCACATTTGCTGCTAAACATAAGAATTATGGTCACCTTAAAAACATAACCAGATATATGTTAAAGATAATATTTACTGTACCTCTTTAGGAGCTTATTAGGTAATTACCTTCATTTGTTTATGAACACACTTACGAATTTAATTTTTTCTACTGTTTTTGCAAATGATAAATAAAATTTTGCAATTTGTGCATATAATACAAGTGATATGAAATACTGTGAATATTGCTTAAAGCAAAAGAAGCTAAATGCATTAAGCAATTCTTTGCATAAAGCTGTCCTTTATATGCTTTGCTTGTAAAAGTTGCATGGTGATTAAACTCACCTTACAGACAACAACACATAAATTTCCAGTCAGAAGATAACGACTGGCCTGATAAGTAATGAACAGAAAATTTAACACAATTTATATTTAATACAAAGTGAGTCCAGTCAGACAAAATTCAGCTCCTCATATGTAACTCTAAAGACATTGAACCAATTCAAGCATACAGGGGCATTAGTAGGTTATGTGCAGACTTAGCATTTTAGTTACCATATTTTACGTTCAAAGATGGTTTTGTACGGCATGTTTTGCATGTATTCTGCCTTTTGTCTTTGTCATCCCTTGTTCTCCTTGTTCTCGTTGTATTTCTCTTGTTTTTCTGTCTTTCCCTTTTTTGTATTCTCTTCATTTTCCTTTTATTTCAGTGTCTTCTCCTTGTCGTTCCTTTATTCTCCTTGTCGTTCCCTTGTTCTCCTTGTCGTTCCCTTGTTCTCCTTGTCTTTCCCTTGTTCTCCTTGTTTTTCCCTTGTTCTCCTTGTCTTTCCCTTGTTCTCATTGTCTTTCCCTTGTTCTCCTTGTCGTCCCCTTGTTCTCCTTGTCTTTCCCTTGTTCTCCTTGTCGTTCCCTTGTTCTCGTTACATTCCCTTTGTTCACTTTGTCGTCTCCTTGTCTTTCCCTTTTTCTCCTTGTATTCCCCTCATTTTCCTTGCGTCCACAATGTAGATTATGGTTCAACTTTCCCTATTAGCCTACTAATACCCCTGTAAGTTAAAGTTGTTGATATTTTTGTGTCACAAATTAATATGTTTATTAAATTTATCAGTTTATTGAGTAACTGTCCATTTTGTTTTACAATACAGTCTTCAAAATTGAGAGGAAAGTACCGGTACTTGAAATATTAAACTCTTTGAAGCAAAGACGAGTTACAATAGGACTATATATAAATAAATCTAGCCTGTTTCATCCATTAAGGGCCATGGCCTCCTGCCTACGGAGGGACTAGCTTAACTTTCACTCCTTAGGTGAGCGAGTCCTAGAGAGCTTATAGGACTATATACAGAGTGTTAAAAAAGTGTAGAATATTACAGATGCCTCAAACTAGCAAGCTGTCTTGTTCGCGCAGGCGCATAGAGCACTTCTCCCCTACCACTGTCCGCCTACTGCTGTGCACTGTGGACTAGAACGGTACAGCTCAGTTCTAATAACAGTTGAGAAGGCTGCATAGGGAGGGTACATCTTGAATACACTGTCAAGCGGTCAACTTTTCAGATAATATGACTATACCTGGGTATCGGAGCCTAGGTGGGCCCCCTCCATTAGCTCTACTACTTCCCCTCTCCAGGCAGCTTCCTAGTTTGAGGCATCTGTACTCATAACTTCTTAAATTTCAATTTTACAAAAAAAAAAAAAAAAGTTTTATACAAAGATTGTTTGAGATAAACTATACAATATGGTACCAGTGTTCTAAAAAAGTTGGTTATTCAGGCATAGGTACAGGATGTGGCAGTAAACTTCATTTTTTTAATGGCATCCTATATTAAAAATTATATATCCCAAATCTTCATTAAATTTTACGTATGAATGTGTAGAAATTTTTACCCATTCACTCGTTTTGTGTCTTTTAACTATTTATTAAACTTGTTTCGTGGACTTGAAATTTCAGAGTGGGTGTGGCTAGGGGGTGAGAGGGTGAAATCTAATATGCAATTAAGTCTGTTTTCAAACTTCCCCCTCAACATCTAAATTGACGTGTTTTTTTTTGGTTAATTAAATTAAATTAAAATTAGATAGCTATTTAGACTGGGAAGTTTTAAAATGAAAGAGCCCTTATGACGAATTTTCTAACAGTGGTAATAAATTTTCCACAAACTGAACAGTGTGCCCCATTTTCTACTTCCGAAAATAAATAGGTCTAAACAATTTCCAACATAGGATTCAATTACATCAAGAAAAATCTTTATGGCTTCACCAGTAGGATGGATAAACATGAGTATAATACTCGGAATAAAGAAAAACTGGACATACCATTTTGTAGACTATCCAAAGTTAAAAGTAGTCCTAACATGTTGGGCTGTAGGATGTTCAACATGTTACCACAGGAAGCACAGGAAGTGTCACTTGACATATTCAAAGTCAAAGTGAAAACGTGGCTTCTTAGAAACCCATTCTATTCTGTACAAGAATATTTTGAATCAGAAAATTAAGCTGTATATATTTTTTAGGTTTCTTTCTCTGAATTGTATTATTATTTTGTAATATATTAGGAAATTTTCATAAATTAAGTTAATTCTTGTTTTATTGTATATAAACGGAGCAAATCAAATAATATTTGTGATCAGTGTTTTACAATTTTCATCTAGATATTAGCCTATTTTTGATAATTTTGACTCTCAATTGTAAACTCTAAGGTGTATTTGTGATCATTTTGTTTTATGTTTAGTGTTGTAATAGAATAATTTTCATTTTTGCACTATAATTTCACAATGTCATTAGCTTTTGCTATAACGACAGCTAATAAATACTATACTATACTACTATACTATACTATACTATACTATACTATACTACTATACTAATTTAAATTCTGAGCGTTGTTTGATATCAGTCGTGTTAGACATACTGACTCACAAAGTCCTGTTTATATACAATATTGATTGATTACGCATTTTAGTTCACTTTTTAAGTACTGCAATCGACGTTTCTCAATCATTGACTCTAGTGAGATAAGAAAAGTCATTAGCCCCTAGAAGTTAGGTACTGGTACCGAGAGCAATGCATCCGAGTGAATGCACTTAGTGCACATGAATGCCCATCTCTGCTCTAACCAGATGACTCCAAGTAAGTCCGGTATGAGATACATTATTCAGTTTTGCAAATAAATAATTATTTAATGATTGTCACTTTCCTTTCAACTTTGTTTCAAGTTACATTCCGATCAATTACCAGGGATATATGGCACAAGGTATTCTCACCTGATGTCGCCACTCATCACTGTGCTGTGAGGCAGCTCCAGCCCATGGTGAGGTGGACCTTGAGATGGCTCCAGTGGGGGACACGTGAGACATTCCATCTCCCGGGTATCTGGAGAACTTATATTCAGGTCATCTGTTTTGTAAAGATGTCTTTCCCCTGGTTTATGTTCGGGTGCTGCTACAAAATAACTGGAAAACAAATCACAGTTACATAAGAAATGTAAGATTTTTTTTCCCTCTTTGTTATATATTCCACACTTTCTGAAGTCGAAATTGCGATAGAAAATCTGAAAAAGTACAAGTCTCCAGATATCGATCAAATTCCAGGGGAATTAATACAAGAGGGTGGAAGCGCATTATCTAACGAAATTTATAACCTTGTACTTGCTATTTGGGAAAGGAAATTGTACCAGAGAAATGGAAGGAGTCCATAATCGTACCTATCTTTAAGAAGGGGGACAAGACTAACAAAATTTTGTCCAGTATTCTTTTGAGAAGATTAACTCCATATGTAGATGAAATTATTGGGGATAATCAGTGTGGTTTTAGGCGTAACTGATCAACTATTGATCAGATATTTTGTATTCGACAGATAATGGAGAAAAAATGGGAGTATAAGGGTATAGTGCATCAATTATTCATAGATTTCAAAAAAGGCATATGACTTGGTTAAGAGAGAAGTTTTATATGATATTCTTATTGAATTTGGTATTCCCAAAAAACTAGTTCGATTAATTACAATCTGTCTTAGTGAAACGTACAGCAGAGTCCGTATAGGTCAGTTTCTGTCAGATGCGTTTCCAATTCACTGTGGGCTAAAGCAAAGAGATGCACTATCACCTTTACTTTTTAACTTTGCTCTAGAGTATGCCATTAGGAAAGTCCAGGATAACAGAGGGGTTTGGAATTGAACGGGTTACATCAGCTGCTTGTCTATGCGGATGACGTGAATATGTTAGGAGAAAATCCACAAACGATTAGGGAAAACGCGGAAATTCTACTTGAAGCAAGTAAAGAGATAGGTTTGGAAGTAAATCCCGAAAAGATAAAGTATATTATTATGTTTCGTGACGAGAATATTGTACGAAATGGAAATATAAAAATAGGAAATTTATTCTTTGAAGAGGTGGCAAATTCAAATATCTTGGAGCAACAGTAACAAATATAAATGATACTCGGGAGGAAATTAAACACAGAATAAATATGGGAAATGCCTGTTATTATTCGATTGAGAAGCATTTATCATCCAGTCTGCTGTCAAAAAATCTGAAAGTTAGAATTTATAAAACAGTTATATTGTCGGTTGTTCTTTATGGTTGTGAAACTTGGACTCTCACTTTGAGAAAGGAACATAGGTTAAGGGTGTTTGAGAATAAGGTGCTTAGGAAAATATTTGAGGCTAAAAGGGATGAAGTTACAGAAGAATGGAGAAAGTTACACAACACAGAACTGCACGCATTGTATTCTTCACCTGACATAATTAGGAACATTAAATCCAGACGTTTGAGATGGGCAGGGCATGTAGCACGTATGGGCGAATCCAGAAATGCATACAGAGTGTTAATTGGGAGGCCGGAGGGACAAAGACCTTTGGGGAGGCCGAGACGTAGATGGGAAGATAATATTAAAATGGATTTGAGAGAGGTAGGATATGATGATAGAGACTGGATTGATCTTGCTCAGGATAGGGACCTATGGCGGGCTTATGTGAGGGCGGCAATGAACCTTCGGGTTCCTTAAAAGCCAGTAAGTAAGTAAGTAAGTATGTAAGTTTGTTATATATTTTATTTACAATTTCATATCAAAAGATCTTTTGAATTCAATATTTTCTAACTTTAATAAAGAAAAGAATTCAGATAAGTTTAGGGAGGCAGTGCTCCCATTCCCCCCCCCCCCCCATAACTCCGCCTATGCTCACTCTGTAGAAAAAATAGGAATATAACGATAGTGTAGTGGTAGATA